>NC_141695.1:803372726-803577726 GCF_964263255.1 Lissotriton vulgaris | reverse complement strand
CCGGCCAAGTGTCCAGAGACAGCCTGATTCCCGCCGCGAGTGCGGCGCCGCCGGCGGCCTAGTGCACTCCCGAGCCCTGGTTGGGGGTGAGAACGGGGCCGAGGTGGGTGGAGCCTCGGAGCCGCCCGGAGTCCCCCGAGATCGGCAGTGACAGGTCCGGCCCGCGCGGAACTGCGCGAGGCCACCCACAGCGTCCTGTGGGGGCTTCTGCGGACCTGCAGCACACCCGGGACGGCGGAGCGACCCCCGACCAGCTCGCCACCGGCCCGCGCCTGAGGACCCGGCAGCGGCGCCGGACATGCAGAGGTGAGGCCCCGGGGCAGGCACGTGTCCCCAGCGCGAGGAGGACTCGCAGCAGCGGAGTGGAGGTACGGGGGGGGGGGTAGGACAGTGGCAGCGGGCCCCCCCCTTCTCCCTGCAGAGCTCCCTCTTCCCGCCTGCCCGGTCGGGGTGACCCTCGGCGCACTGCAGCCGCCGAGGCCGAGCGCCACGCGCCGCACCGCGGAGGACCCGGGGGGCGCCAGGAAACCACGGAACTTGGCCCGGAGCCGGCCCGGAGAGCCCAGGGGACCCCAAGGGGGCGAAACTCGGAGCGGGGGTGTGCGGAGTGGGGAAGTCAGGCGCTTTGTCCCCCCCCCACCCCCCCCCAGCGGGCCTGCCCCTGCAGGACTACACCCAACTGGACTGCACCCACGTGCCTCGTCCCCCAGGCGGGGCGCCCGGCCTGTCGTGGCGGAGTGTACCCCAGAGCACCTACACCGGCAGCCACGCTCTCCCACGGCAGTCCCTGCGGAGGTGTAGGAACCTGCAGGACGTGAGGAGGCCCAGCTACTTTGCTACGCTCCTGGCCCTGGAGGAGGCAGGGCGACCCGTGGCAGACGCCATCTTGGCGGCTCCCTAGCTGACTTTTCCCGCCCCGACCGTTGGAACCTTTCCTGTGCCCCTACCGCGCCCTGTGGCGCTGCACTGCCCGCCTGGATTTTGGGGACCGCGGGATACCGCCTCCACAACTTTAGCCTCGCAGACCCGAATTTGCGTCCAGAGGGCCTGGGACTTGCCTCGCTGCCGAGGGAGGGGCGACCTTGAAGGCCCTGCGGCACGATGTCCGGCGGAAGGCCCAGGAAGGACCACTCCATCAAGGACCTCTTCACCCCCCCTACCACGGGGAAGCGGAGCGGCCCCACAGGCGCTACCCCCCGAGCAGACACGGACAAGAAGGGGGGGGCCTCATCGCCCCACGAGGAGGCCGACCCCGAAGCTCCAGTCACGCGGTCCTTCTTGGAGTCCCTATTCTCTAGCCTGCGGGAGGACATCCATGCCCTGAAGAAGGAGCTACAAGATGAGATCAGGGAGGTCCGCCGTGACACCGACGCCATAGGGGAGAGAGTGGCAGACCTGGAGACCAAGAGCGATACGCGAGACGCCGAAATAGAGGCCCTGCGACAGGAACTGGCCCGCATCCACGACCAGCAAGTGGACCTCCAGACACACGCCGAGGACTTAGAAAACCGCTCCCGGCGGCATAA
The DNA here is from genome assembly GCF_964263255.1 of Lissotriton vulgaris. Taxonomy (NCBI): domain Eukaryota; kingdom Metazoa; phylum Chordata; class Amphibia; order Caudata; family Salamandridae; genus Lissotriton; species Lissotriton vulgaris. Next base: position 803,576,200 of record NC_141695.1, on the reverse strand, counting down.
TATCCGGATCAGAGGTGTGAAGCTGTCCCCAGACACGGAGGACCTCTTCCAGTTCACCCAGGGCCTCTTCAATCACATCTTGGGCCGTCAGGGGGATGCCCCCCTCCACCTGGACAGAGCCCATCGGACGGGCCCGCCGAGGGCCAATGCAACAAACCCGCCGGACATCCTAGTGTGCTTGCAAGATTACAAGACGAAGGAGGAAATCCTGCACAAGGCTCGCCACATGGAGAAGATTTCCTTCGGCGGGCATTCCCCGGTGCTCTACCAAGATCTGGCTGCACTGACATTGGAGAAGAGACGCACCTTCCGCCCGGTAACGGCGGAATTGAGACAGCGCAACATTTCCTACAGCTGGGGGCACCCCTTCCGACTGATGTTTCGGCTGGGCAATGTCCTACACCAGCCACGCACTCTTCGAGAGGCCTGTCAGGCGCTGGGGCTGGACGAACCGAGAGCTGAGGACGAGTCACCTGGAGCCAAATCATCTAACGAAGCGGGACCGGGCCGCTGGCAGCAGCAGCGACGCAGACGCAGGCCGCGACGCCCGGCGGACACGGAGATAGAGGAGGGGCGGAGGTCTGCGGTGGAAACTGTGGCACAGGGCCTGGCGCCGGCGAACAATGGCTGACCGGGGAGAGGGCAACGCACTGATGGTTCTGGAGTTGGTCATGCCGGGCTCCGCTAGCCCGGCGGCGGGGGCCCGTGCAACGCACCCCCTGTCCTTTCCTACTGATGACATCGACGTTCTACCGGCATTGGTGCGCTCAGAGTGAACGGACCTGCTTGCGACGTCGCCACTGCTCCCATTCTACGGACTTACTTCACCACGGGTCCAGCGGCCATGGGGCTGGACCTGGGACAATGATAGACCATGTTTCTTTGCTTGTTGGGGAGAGGGGTTGGGGGGGGTTACGGGTGGGGGGAGTTGTGCGGGGGGAGTTTGCACTGCAGAGGGGGGGGGTCCAGGCGAGACACTTGTCCCGATTGGGGGGGCAGGTTGCAGTTGGGGGTTCTCGGGGTGAGAGGGGGGAGGGGCGGGGGGGATCTCCTTGTCCAGGGCCTTTCGCAGTCAAATGGCGTTATGCCGCGACCCCTAGCGCAGTGTTGCGTGGCGACCCGCGGGCCTACGATCCCGGCCGCGGGGCAAGCTTGGCTTCCCTGACACGACCCCTGCTATGCCACGACACCTGATAGTGCTCACGCTTAATGTGCGGGGTCTCAACAGCCCGAACAAACGCAGGGCGATATTGTCCTACCTCGAGTGCTCCAAGGCGGATATCTGCCTGCTTCAGGAAACACACCTTGTGCGCAGCGACCAGCATAGACTCAAATCCCGCGCGTTCCCATGGCAGTTCTTTTCCTCTTCCCCGAAGAAAACCGCAGGGGTGGCGATCCTTGTGGCTAAATCCTTTGAGGGGAAAGTCCTCCAGAAAGAGGCCGAAGTTAGAGGGCGGCTCCTACTCTATAGCTTCCTAATAGCGGGCCACACCTTGCTAGTGGGTTCTGTTTATGGCCCGAACGAGGGCCAGGAGAAGTTCCTGCACACAGCTCTAGAGACCGCTACAGCCACCACACACACTCATTTGCTACTGGGGGGGGGACCTCAACATAGTCTTTCATAACACAGCGGATCGCTCGGGTCAGAGATCCGGTCAGGTGGGGGCGCTCACAGCGGCGGGTCACGCGCATCTGTCGGACCTGGGTCTCATCGACCTCTGGCGGCACGCATACCCCCAAACTACCGCCTACACGTACTACTCGGCGGCGCATAAGACATACGCGAGGCTGGACTATTTTCTGGGCTCCTCGCAGCTGGCGCTACAAGTGGAGAGCGTGGAGATTCTGCCAGCCTCGCTCTCGGACCACTCCCCGGTGGTAGCGACGCTTCGGGTAGGAACGATGCCGACTCCACAGCGGCACTGGAGGCTGCGGGACGGTCTCCTGCACTCGGCTGACACCCAAGCTCGGCTCTCGTCGGCGATTACCCATTTTCTGGAGCACAATGCCAATGATGACACTACCAAAGCGACCCAATGGGCAGCCCTCAAGGCGGTCTTACGCGGGGAAATCATCTCCGTCGCCACGGCCAACAACAAAGAGAGGGAGCTGAAACGCGCCGAACTCTCCCAGCGCGTGGCGGAATTGGAGCAGATGCACCAACGCACCGGGGCAGCCAGAGCGTGGCGTCAACTATGCGCCGAGCGGAAAATGCTAGCTGCCCTGGACCAAGACGTAGCGGAATACGCCGCGATGCGCCTTAAACACGTCTACTACACCGGCGGCGACCGCTGTGGTAGACTGCTGGCGAGTAGGCTTCGGGCGCAAACCCAGAGGCAACAGGTGCGCTCGCTCCGGTTGCCCAGTGGTGACCTGGTCACGGAAAACGCAGCGATCGCGACGGCCTTTGGCAACTTCTATGCGGCGCTCTACGACGCGGATCACTTAGACCCGGATGCCGGTCTGGCCTACGTGCGGGGTGCGGACCTCCCCACCCTCACCCGGGCCCAGGCGGACTTCCTGGAGAGGCCCATAGCCCTGGAAGAGGTCATCTCGGCCATTGCCCGCCTCAAGGTCGGGAAATCCCCGGGACCCGACGGCTATACCGCGGCGTTTTACAAGACCTTTTGCCAACAGCTTGCCCCTCTCTTGCGTGATCTGTTCAACACGTTTGACTCGCCTGGCGCCATACACCCGGACTTGCTGGAGGCATCGATTTCTGTTATCCCCAAGCCCGGTCGGGACCCGGCAGCCTGCGGCTCCTACAGACCCATATCGCTACTGAATGTAGACCTGAAGCTCTACACTGGCATACTAGCGAGCCGCATCGCCCCATATATGCAGCAACTGATAGATCCCGACCAAGCGGGCTTTATCCCCCAACGGCAGACCAGCGACAACACCAAGCGGGTGCTGCACCTCATTGAAGCCGGGTCGCGCACTAAACCCGGCTGCATGCTGCTCACCATTGATGCGGAGAAGGCCTTCGACAGAGTGCACTGGCCATACCTCAACCAGGCCCTCCGTCACTTCGGATTCGGAGAGAAACTCCGCCATCGCATCTTCAATTGCTACCGCCGGCCCAACGCCGCGGTACGGGTGAACGGGCACACCTCCCCGAGATTCGACATCGGCAGGGGTACACGCCAGGGATGCCCGCTGTCGCCGCTCCTATTCGCACTATACATGGAGCCGATGGCCCAGAGGGTGCGACAGCATGCTCACATCTCAGGTATCAAATTTGGGGCCGACACGCATAAGATCAGCCTGTACGCTGACGACGTCTTGCTGTCCCTCACCGACCCGATGCGATCCCTGCGCGCTCTCTTCGTGGAGCTGCACACCTTCGCCCTGGCCTCGGGCTTCAAGATCAACGAAGCCAAATCTGAGGCTTTGAATGTTTCGCTGAGCCCGGATGTAGTGGCCGAGATTAAATCGGAATTCCAGATCCAATGGTCGGGCACAACCGTCCCATACTTGGGCGTTCGCCTGGCTCCTACGGTCCGAGACACTACGCGGACCAACTACGAGGCCCTCACCCGCAAGCTCTGGGAGCAGCTCCGGCGCTGGAAGCCACTCACGCTGTCGTGGTTGGGAAGAATTGCCGCAGTCAAAATGACACTACTCCCGCAGATTCTGTACCTGTTCCAGACGCTCCCCCTGGACCCCCCGACGGGTTGGCTCCAGCAAACGCAATCGGAACTGTCACGGTTCATCTGGAACGGCCGACGACCCAGGTTCAAGCACACCCTCGCCACTCTACCCCCCGCGAACGGAGGAGTCGGGGTGCCAGACCTCACACTGTATTTCCAGGCAGCTCAGTTGCGCACCTTTGTGGAATGGTTCCAGCTAGAGTCCGGTAAGCACTGGCTCTTCCTCGACCAGGCAGTAGCCGGCCGTACCCTCCAGGGCGTGCCCTTCCTCCCGCGCCGACACCGCCCTCACAACCTGTATGCCTCTGCAATCACCAGCACAGCCCTGCGAGTGTGGGATAGAGTGGCCGTATCCAAGGGGCTGACCACCTTCCCCTCACCCATGACTCCTATCTTTGAGAACCCCGACTTCACCCCGGGCCTGGACGCCGGCACGTTCACGACGTGGCGGACGACACCCTGTCGCGCGGCGGGACACATGTTCGACCTCAAGGGCGTACTGTCGTTCCAGCAGGTCAAGGCAGATTACGGCGTGGCCGAATCAGAACGTTTGCAGTATCTGCAGGTACGCCACTGGGTGCTCCACCCCTCGGTCCAGCCCGGAGCCCGACGGCACCTCACGCCCTACGAGCGATGGCTGCTGACGCGCACCTCCGACAAAAAACTGATATCGGATCTCTACCAGCAGCTGCTGCTCACGCAGGCACACACATACAATGCAGGCCAGGTCCGATGGGAGAGGGACTTGGGGAGGCAGCTCACTAGGAAAGAATGGGAAGGGGTATACCATAGAGCCAGGCACTCGGCACACCACACTGGTCTTACCGAGACCTTGACGAAGGTGGCAACATACTGGTACCACACCCCTGAGAGACTTCACCAATGGGATGCCCGAATCAGTGACAGATGCTGGAGGGGTTGTGGGGAACTAGGGACACTGGAACACCTGCTTTGGAGCTGTAAGGCGCTGCGCCCGTATTGGGACCCTATCCTGGATCTTATAGATACACATCTAGACACACAGCTGCCGCGCTTCCCTGCGTACATCCTGCTGGGCCTCCCCAACGCACTCATGTATCCTCTGAAATCCTGGCGCGGGCGCCTGATCGCGCTTGCGCTTGGGGCTGCAGTCCAGAATATTGTGGCGCACTGGAGGGCGACCCAGGCTCCGCAGCAGTTGGGGTGGCTTCACCGTCTGTGGGCAATCCTGGGAATGGAGAAACTGTCGCTGGCGGCAGCGGGGAGGGGGGCGGACTTTGCGGAACTTTGGCAGCCATTCCTCGCCTTGCTTACTGGTGAGTTCCGGGAGGTGAGCTGTCCACGCTACCTGCGACTGCTCCGCTTGGCGGAAACGCCCCTCCCGGACCCCAAACCACACGCTCGCAAACGCACAGGCCCTGCGCGCGTGGCATCCACTGACTGTTGAGAGGGGTTCCCGACCTATAGCTAGAGCCCGGAAATGGACAAGGAGAGGGGTGGGGCGGGGGGGGGTGGGCGGTGGGGTTGTTTACAGTTCTTTGATTCTCGTTTCCTTGCAATGCACTAGCACTGCTCAGCTTGCACCGTTGTAGCACCTCTTAAGACGCGGCCGGCCCTTTTCGGGTTGTAGGCGGCTTGCTGTGTTAATGAGATGACTTCTCCGCTGGCCCTAGGCGGGGTGTCCGCGAGGCCGCTGATTTCGGCCTCCCTGGACTGGTTACGGCCTTTGCAGAATTGGATGGGGTGCATCTTTTGCTTATGCTCAATAAAATATTTAATACATAAAAAAAATGGCATTTCAGTAAAGAGGCTTTAACAGCAGTAGATATGCACAAGGTTGATACTGAAATTAGCATTTTTTCATGTAAGTGCACTGATTTATCTTCTGCGGGTGGTCTCAGCGCTGAAACCTGGCAGACATTCAAGCAGGAGTGTATATTTATCGGTTAAATAAATGTAGAAATATGCTAATTTCAGCTTATTTTTCGACAAACCCCAAAATAAATATTGATAAATACAGATAAAATTAGCAAAAAAATAAATATGGATAAATACAGATGGAAATGGCAAAAAAAAAACATTAAACCGGGAGCCCTAATTATAAGTAAATATGACCCCTAGTGTAATTTCCTGTTTTCATCCTGCTAAAATACCATACCAAGTTATGCCTTTCACTGCTGTGTCCATGATCATAAGGTTATGAGTTTGAAGTCGGTAAGCTCAAATCCGCCTTTCATGCTCCCAAGGTCGATATGAGTACCAGGTTTGATAGTGTAACTGTTTAAAAATGTACACTATGTTAAATTCATTGGCGGACGTGCTACATACATAGCCGATGCTGCAGCAGAATAGATGCCCTGGTGCATGGCGCCTGGGATCTGCAATTCTGCACATAAAGGTAAGTGGCTCAAAATAGGCCGGCATTTCCAAAATGCTGACAGCAGTTGGAGACCAACAAAGCAGAAAAGGAAGGTGAGAAATAGAGATGGGGAGGAAGGGCGGGGGAGGGAGCCGAGTACAGTAGAGACGGTAATTACTGCATTGTTTTACATAATTGATGTGTTTGTAATATCTGTACAACTTGTCAGGCACAACGAGAGGGAAGTGAGGGAGTCGAGCGCGGGGTGGGAGGGATCACTGACGAGCCAGGGGGGATGGGGAGAGGAGGTCAGAGGAGAGCAGCGGAGGCGTGCAATCCAAGGGAGCTCTGCAAGGGGACGGAAGAATGAAATCGGAACGAGGAAAGCACGGGGTAGACACGGCGGATTAAGTGAATAAACAGAAACAAAACGAGCTAGGCGGGAGGTGAGGGGAAGAGGAGACGAAAGAAGGTTTGAAGAGAAAAAAAGAAGGGGGGCGATAGGTGGTGACAGACTGACAGTGGAGTAGCAAGGGTGTCATGGAGCCTAGTAGTAGCAGGAACATGCCCCCTCCCCCCCACACCGCCCTGTTTAGGAACCGAGCGCCATTCAAGCCGCAGATATCCCGTGCCACTGCTCCTGCTATAGTATTGATACCGCAGCCACTGGGCAGGGATAAGGGCGTGAAAAGGATTCTTAACCCCCAGAGCGCTGACCGGAAAGAATCTAGCTCCACAATAGTACTTGTGCCAGATATCATCTACTTCGGGTTTTATTATTGTTATTTTTAACTCGTGGCCACATGAGGGCAGTGGCGGCCCACGAGCTCCCCTCTTCTAACATGCATGACCTGTCATCTATGAAGAGCCATGACATAAACTCCACACCTCGTCGTCTTTCTTCTCTTTTTATCGCGGAAGCATGGGACGGTGGTAATTCAAAGTGCGATTCCACTGCTCTCCAAATTACCAATATATATATACATCTATCTATCTATCTATGTATCTATCTATCTATAACCATAACCACTAGTATCTTTAGTAGACCTTTGTACTTACTACCATTCTTATGTGATTTTAGAGTTAATCTGTTTGTATCTCTTCCTTGAGTGACTTTACAACTTGTACATTTGTAATTTTCCCTCCTTTCACTCCACTTGTACATTTTTTTCTGTTTGTATCTCTTATGTAATTCATGTGTAATCCAAAATCCTTATGTAACACAACTGGTTGTTTTGTAACGCGCTCTGACACCTTCGGGTAATGTTCGCGCTATATAAAATCGCATTAATAAATTAAAAAAAATAAAGCACTACAAACGCATTTTATCTAAGGATAACGGTAACAGTTTCATTCGTTATAGCTCTGTACCCCCATAGAAGCACGTGGGGAAAAATGGTTGCACTACAGATGAGCTATTTCCCGGAAGGAATCCCACCTGAGGCGAGCAGAGGAAGTGACGTCATAACAGTATGCTCTGACACTATCACTACTGTGCAAGGGAGGAGGGTGCAGCATGTGCACTTCTGGTCTACACTTAAATTAAGAATATGAAGGGCTTTAAATTGAGCGGGTCCGGTAGTTCTAAAAAACAGTTGCCAAGCCGGTCCCTATCGGGAATCCGGGATCTCCATTTTTGCCTTCATCCTCAGGGTGGATTTATTTTTTTAACTCGACAGCAACACTACCCTTCACTCCCTTTGATGTAAGGTCAAAGAGACTCTTTATAGTTCTTTCACTGTCTCATAATTGCACAAATGAAGCATTTTCAATATTATACTCAAGGAAGCCATAGTTGTTGCTTTTTTTTTTCGCAAATGCAACTAACAACCATTGACCAAGTCGATAGTCCCGGCTTATTGAAGGTGTTATGTTACTTGTTTTACTATATATCTTGGTGCACTGACAGAAGCAGCAACATACCAGGTGGACGGCACACTATGCTAAGCACTGATGTTTATCTTATGTGCTTTAAGCCACGCCATTAATCACACCGGCCACGCCTCTCAGAGAGACCCCTCAGTTTGTTCATCCCACTTAAAGCATTGTGAGAAGTAGGTTCTTCGATATGAAAATGCCGACCAAACTGTAACTTTCAATTGAAACACTTTCAATGTTTTGGGAAGTTGCAGCAGGAAACATTTCCCTTTGGAAAAAACCCAATAAAGACAAAAAAAAGGAAAAAAAAGGAAACATTTCCCAATTTTCTTTTTTTTTTTAAATCACGGGTTCCATGCAAATTGCACTTGGTTTGGGGTTCCTGCCCTTGCAAATTCTCCCAGGTTATAGATATGTTCGTTGCTGTAACAGCGTGGTAAGAGGGGGTTGGTATCGGTAGTCCATATTAGTGGCAGGTACAGCTGGGTATTTATTAATATGTGACGTGAATGGAACATATTTCTTACTATTCTTAGATAAAAAGCTTCTCTTGTACAAGGTAAGTCCAGGCTTGAATCAGGGTAGAGTTGACTCTCCACCGCAAGCCCCAGTGGCACCGTGAGAATGACAGTAATGTTACTGCAGTCAAGCAAAGCGGACCACCCACCCTTAGATAGGAACTGACATACTGACATAACAGGAGTGCACTGGGCCCTGGTGAAGGTGCACCTGCTGCACTGTTGATAACTACGCCCTCCTGCCCGGCCCGCCAAGACAGGGCGTACAGTGACATGGGTGGCATGCTCGAAAGCGCAGAGGGAATAAGGCCCGTTACCAACTAACAGAAATAGCTGCAATCAAAGAATTGGGCATGGTCACCCTATTGCAAGAAGGAATCTGACTACACAGGAAGTGATAGTTCCTTAGCCACGCAACCAACAAGCACTGGCAAAGCCAATAGGTCTCGTTGTTAGGGCCTACTGGCTATGCCTATGTGGTTTTCCATCAAAATAAAAAAAGAGGGCACAATTTCATAGGTGTACACATGTGTCATGACGCATGACACTCAGTATGCATGCTCAAAAAAAGCTCTGAGAGAGGTGAGTGTGAATCAATATTGAGTGGGAGGGGCAGACAGCAACAGAAGCACCTAAGGCTGGGCCAGGAGAGCCCCCCAAAAATAATAATAATACAGCCAAGGTTGGATGGGAAAAGCAATGATGAGCTTGTGGGGAAGGGGTGAAAGAGCAACATAGAGCATATGGGGCCAGTTTTCAGGGAAGGGAAAAGGCACACTCTTAAGAAGTTCTGAAATAAAAAGAAAAACGAAGTTCCCTAAATGTGAACATATGAAAGATACAAGTCATTAAATGAAAGGATATTAAAGAGGCTATACTACATGGGAGGGACAAACAGAAGGAGTGGGGCTAAAACACAAGATCGACAAGGAAAGCCATAGAATAATAAGCAGTCATCACCAAAACCTAATTAGAACACACATTGGATCTGATGAGCAGCCCATCCAATCAATAGCAAACCATGCAAAAGACATGAGAGTCAATGGTTAAAGGGTACTGACCCAAAGCCAATTATGTGTCTGTAATTCTTGTACTTTTTCAAGTATTGAGGACAGAAGGACATATCAATAATGAAAGCTGCTCAAAGCCACACCTAGAAAATGCTAATTCAAAAGCTATGACTGTCAGTTTACACCCATAACCCATAGAATCACAATATGCAAGGTCATCACAAGAATTAACACTTCTGCATAGGAGCAGGCATAGTCATTCTCTAGGGCATGGAATCATACTGAGCAGAGAGGAGCACACACCAGGGGAAGTGTAATCAGGCAGAAAAAAATGGAACAGTAATTGTCACCACATCCACAGGAAGCAATGTAACAGCACTCTGAGGAATGTCGTATCAATAAAGAAAGAACATAGCGGTGCAGGAAGTGACCCCACCAAAACTACAGGAAGTTATATCATATGATTAAACAAATCTACACCCTACTACATTACACACACAAAATACATACAGCAGATGTGGTCAATGTAAGCTCATCACACCCGGGTCTGTGCCGGATATTCAGGATATGCACGTAAGATAAAGGCGCACAATCAGTATGTAACTCCTTTACATAGGAAGTGGTTGTACTGAAATCTGGCTTGAATCTGCTCCTCCTGGACCTATGCTGCACACTGCTTTTATAGTTTGCATTGTTACCACTTGTTTATAAAATGGGGTGCTATCGGGGCGTGCTTGTTTTCTTCTTCTTTAAGGCGTCTGAAGATCTCTTAGTCTCCAGCTTTAGCTCAACTGCAACTGCTCTCCACAGGCTGGAGCTGGGTCACAACCACGTTACACCTTCTAAATGCTCCTAAACACAGCCAAGCTCTAGAGCGATCCCTGAACAGGCATCTGCCATGACTAGGAGGTACCAGGAAACAGGCATCTGCCATGACTAGGAGGTACCAGGAAACAGGCATCTGCCATGACTAAGAGGAACCAGGAAACTATGGGGGCGGGGCATGAGCATGGTGGCTGGTCACTGGCCTGGGAAAAACAGACCGTGCTAGTCGTTTCCTGGACACCCAACTGATGTAAACTATGGGCCAGATTTACTAACATTCCAGGCAACGCAACGCAGTAGGGAACTTGCTGTGCTGCGTTTTGTGAAACAGAGAGAGAGCAGAAATGCACCTTATCTGCCAAGATATGGCAATCTTCTGCTTCTACCAAATGCTCACGTGCAAGGGTGCTTGTGTTACATGCAGAATTGTTTTTGTAAAGGAAGGCACACACAAAACAATCTTTAGAGGCTTATTTCGCTTTTTGTGTGTGCTGCAGTATGCAGCACACAGTGAAACAGGAAAGAACAAGAAGAAATAAAGATATTTCTCCTCGTTATGCCCCTCTGGAGTAGGCACTCCTTATCCAAGTTTACTGCCTTTAGTACATCTAGGATTGCATCAAATACCCAGGCCCATGCTCCACCTATGGACTGCCTACTACAATAAAGTGCAATGCAACCCAGTGCAAACCGCTGCATTGCATTACACATTTATTTACAAAGTCAGTCAAGGCGGCTCAAATGTGGCTTTCTAAATCCCATTAAAGGAGTTGCATTGCCTTGGGACGACTTGCGTCACACAAGATCAATGCAAGTCCTTAGTAAATCCGGCCCTAGGTGTACAGTCGGTAGACAGTCACTGCCTATCTTTTCATTATTATTTATTTTAAACAGAAAATATGTTTCAAAGAGAGCATTAAAGAAAGGGGAAAACTGCAGTGTTACCTCACAACTACATGATGCACGGCTTTAGAGATACTATTTTATATACCACTTCGGCCTACCACTACATATACACCACACCATCAACCAGGCATATATCTAATGGATTTAGCCATTACACAAACACCACTGCATTGTTTGAACACTTAGAATAACACCATCCTTGTCCTAACCTTATCACTATGCCTAAGCTTAAACCCAACACATACTAAATCGTATTCTCCCCCTTATGGCAACTCTAACCCTACCCCTAACCCTCACATTGAACATTATCCTAAACTTATTGTTAATATTTAAGGTGCCCTTATTGTTAATCTTCAAGGTGGACCCTATCTATGGTCTTTCCACTGCCCTTACCCTAAACTTAACCCTATATTCACCCTGTATCCTAATCTTAAATCTATTAGCTACCCTTACCATAACTTTACTCCTACTTCCTACCAAAACCCATAACCCAGCCTTCTGTTTATCCAACTTGAGTCATAAATCTAGTTATAACCCTGACTATATCCCTAACCCTAACTTTTACACTAAAGCTACTCTACGTCTAACTGTAACTCAAACCCTGCCATTAATCCTAACAGTGTCAATATAGTTGTGTCTCTGTAGTGGTATGTGTATATGCATGTATGTGAAACGTGTAAAGTGCAAAAACAGCTTGATTGATCGCAGGATGTAATACAAATAATGGAGCATATATGGAGAAGGCCTGTTGGTGTGTTTTTTTTATATAATTCTTAGATTCCACTCTCATTGTGTCCTGGCTACAGGTGTACCAAGAACCACAGGAGGAGAGCGTGTCAGTCAGCAAAGTGGAGGCCCCAGTTGTGTTGGCTTTACAGAGGATGCAGCTGGTATTGAAGATGGTGTGGACAGGCAAGGGGAACCAGTGACGGGTCCTATTTCTTTAGGCCTTGGGAGTGCGTGGAATGCCCTTACTTGGGGGCAGTGATCGATCTGGGAAGCCATGGAGGATGGCACGGTCACTGAATGCAGCAGTGCGAGGGCTTGAACAGGAATCCTGAAGTCACTTTCTGGAAGGTTACGATTTCAGTTAATTTAGCAGAGAGAAACCTTGTACCAGGCTATCTTTGTTTTATTGGGGATGTGTTCCTTGAGGGCAAGGCCTTGTGGCCACAGTGAATTTAAGTGACTTGGCACTGGATACAATTAGGGGTTAATGCCATTGAGCCCGGGTATACTTACTGCTTGTTCTTTCCAAATAGTAGGAGCTCAACTTCAGCCACACCACAGAGCTTCAATGGACGGACCACAGCTGCGTCCACTTCACCTTCAAGAAAACAACGACCCACCACCACCAGCAACAGACCGCCCGCAGAAGCTGGAACAAGATCACAGCAGACCAGCTCGCCACCTCCCTGAGCCAGCACCCTCCTGCCAGCTCAGCGAACCCCAGCCAGGCCGCCGACAACCTCACGAAGTGGATCAGCAACTGCGCGGACGAACTCGCCCCACTGAGGACCCCGCCCAGCAGACCCGGCAGCAAGAAAGCCCCATGGTTCACCGACGAACTCAAGAGCTCCAAGAAGAACTGCCGAGCCCTCGAGAAAGTCTGGAGAAGGGAACCGACACCGGACAACAGGACCTCCTTCAAACTTGCCACCCGGAAACACCACCAGCTGATCCGCGCCGCCAAGAAAACAGCATTCAAAGACCGGTTGGATAACAACGCACACAACTGCAAGGAACTCTTCAACATCGTCAAAGAGCTTTCCAACCCCAGCGCAGGAAACAACGACATCACCCCATCGCAAGACCTCTGCAACTCCCTGGCTTCATACTTCCACAACAAGATCGTGGACATACACAACAGCTTCAACAACCAACCAACGCACACCATGACCGAACAACCACCCCCCACGCCTGGACCCCGATCAGCACCGAAGACACCATCCGCACGATGAACTCCATCCACTCCGGATCACCGACCGACCCCTGCCCTCACCACGTCTTCAACAAAGCCGACGCTGTCATCGCACCCCACCTGCGAGACATCATCAACACATCCCTCGACACCACCATCTTCCCCGAGAGCTGGAAACACGCCGAACTCAGCGCCCTACTCAAGAAACCAACAGCGGACCCCACCGACCTCAAGAATTACCGCCCCATCTCGCTCCTCCCGTTTCCAGCCAAAGTCATTGAGAAGACCGTCAACAAGCAGATGGCCGCTTTCCTCGAGACGAACGGATCCCTCGACCCCTCACAGTCCGGCTTCCGAGCCAACCACAGCACCGAGACCGCCCTCATCGCCGCCACCGACGACATCCGAGCCCTGATGGACAATGAAGAAACAGCGGCCCTCATCCTCCTAGACCTCTCCGCGGCATTCGACACGGTCTGCCACCGCACCCTAGTACGGCGCCTCAGCAACGTCGGAATCCAGGACAAGGCGCTGGAGTGGATCACCTCCTTCCTCGACGGGAGAACACAGAGAGTCCGCCTACCACCGTACAAGTCAGAGGCCACCGAAGTCATCTGCGGCGTCCCCCAAGGATCATCTCTGAGCCCCACCCTCTTCAACGTCTACATGAGCCCCCTCGCGGCCATCGTACGCAAACACAACCTCAGCATAATCTCCTACGCCGACGACACCCAGCTGATCCTCTCCCTGACCAACGACCCCGCCGCCGCCAGAGCCAACCTGCACGAAGGGATGAAAGAGGTAGCCGAGTGGATGACGACCAGCCGCCTGAAACTGAACTCGGACAAGACGGAGGTCCTCATCCTGGGCTCCTCTCCCTCCGCCTGGGACGACTCCTGGTGGCCTCCCGCCCTGGGCACCGCACCCAAACCGACAGACCATGCACGCAACCTGGGCTTCATCCTGGACTCCTCCCTCTCCATGACCAGGCAAGTCAACAACGTCTCCTCGGCATGCTTCAACATCCTACGCATGCTACGGAAGATCTTCTGGTGGATCCCCACCGAGACCAGGAAGACCGTCACCCAGGCCCTCGTCACCAGCCGACTGGACTACGGCAACGCCCTCTACGCCGGGACCACCGCCAAGCTCCAGAAGAGACTCCAGCGGATCCAGAACGCCTCAGCCAGACTCATCCTCGACATCCCACGAACCAGCCACATCTCCGGACATCTGCGAGACCTTCACTGGCTCCCCGTCAACAAAAGAATCACCTTCCGCCTCCTCACCCACGCACACAAAGCCCTACACGACCAAGGCCCGAGCTACCTCAACAGCCGAGTCAACTTCTACGCTCCCAAACGCCACCTCCGATCAGCCAACCACGCCCTCGCCGCCGTCCCCCGCATCCGAAGAGCGACTACAGGAGGAAGGTCCTTCTCCCACCTGGCCGCCAAGACCTGGAACTCCCTCCCGACCGACCTGCGCCTGACCCAAGACCACCTCTCCTTCAGGAAGAAGCTGAAGACCTGGCTGTTCGAGCAGTAGCGCCCCCCCCCGCGCCTTGAGACCCCACGGGTATGTAGCGCGCTTTATAAGTGTCACTGATTGATTGATTGATTGAGCTCTGTTTTGCTAGGGTTGAGCTCCAGGCCGGTTGTAGACATCCTGGTTGGATGAGGGACAGAAAGAGTGTGAGGGGAGAGCTGTTTGGAGCAGAGAAGACTTCCAAACAGACTGCTAGCCCATGTAATTCACAGAACTGCACCACGCATACAAGATGTTTGCAGTGCTACATTTGTAAATTATTAGGGCCCCGGCCCGAGGACTTTCTCAGGAGGCCACAGTGGTTCGCACTACCCACTGTCCCTTCCCGCAGCAGCAACACACTCACATCACATATTACAGGTGACAGTTCCAGGTCATCTAACTGTGTAAATATGACCCATTGCATTTCTTTTTTAAGTATATTAAATATGCTGTTCATGAGCTCTGCTCAAATATATGCAGACAGCGCTACCATGGTGCGGACTGGAATAAATAAGTGCCAGTGCTTACAGATAAGTGCGGGTGCGAAGCATCAGCAAACATCGGCACAAATTAAGCGCTGATAGATGTGACTTTGTACCGCACAAACAGAAATCGACTTACTCCCTCAGTACACAGCACACACACATTTACCCATTTTAGGCGATACAAGTTAGACGAACAGGTCAAACTAGAGGATACTCCAGCACAGAGAATGAGTCGGTGGCACATATCTGGCCAGAGGGCGTCCAGAGTTTTAAATGAGTCGAACAAGATACTCATCCACCATCCATTGGAAGGGCAGTGCCTCTGGGAGAGTATATCAGTCACTCCCCCAGCCACCCCTCTCCAACTCCCCCCTCCCCTACCCCAGCAGGTATCTGGGGAGTCAGTCGAGGATTTAGGATGAGCATCAGCACCAGTGACATCGAAGAGAATAATATACATGATGCTGTAACTTCCCCACAGCTCGAATTTTAAGCCACACTACAGAAAAGACCCCAGGAACGAAGAGCTCTATTGGCCAGTTTAAGGGTACTTATTCCACTACCCTCTGACACACTGGGTCGCCCAGGTGTCAAAGCCGCGGCCTACAGTCTGCAGGCATGAACCGAAGCAGGCGCACGAACCCGCCGAGAGGAGGATCCTTGCCCTGCCCGGAGCGTGTCTGGAGAGGCCGCTACAAGTGGAGTGGAAAGAAGATGCCGGCCGAGGATGCGGGAGCACAAACATGCCCGTCCCTTCAATTAGGGGAAGGCTCCATTATCCAAATGAAGCAAAGCACTCTTCTGTGAGAGGAAGTGCGTGCGGCTCGGGGAGGGGAGCCGACGGCCATCGCCAAAGTGGGATATAACTGATGAGGTTATTATAAATCACAGCTGGAGTGGAAGGGGCCTTTCAGATGGACGAGAAGAGATCCTCTTCAGACTCAAACCAGGGCCACATTAAGCTTTCTGTAGAAATGCAAGAAAGCCTGACCAGCCAACCTTCCCTTAATGCGCCATAGAGGAGGCCCGGATAACCAGTCATCGATGAGGCATCGCAGAGGAGGCCCGGATAACCAGTCATCGATGAGGCATCGCAGAGGAGGCCCGGATAACCAGTCATCGATGATGCATCGCAGGGGAGGCCCGGACAACCAGTCATCATGAGGCATCGAAGAGGAGGCCCGGATAACCAGTCATCGATGATGCATCGCAGGGGAGGCTCAGATAACCAGCCATCGATGAGGCATCGCAGAGGAGGCCCGGATAACCAGTCATCGATGAGGCATCGCAGAGGAGGCCCGGATAACCAGTCATCGATGAGGCATTGCAGAGGAGGCCCGGACAACCAGTCATCATGAGGCATCGAAGAGGAGGCCCGGATAACCAGTCATCGATGATGCATCGCAGGGGAGGCTCAGATAACCAGCCATCGATGAGGCATCGCAGAGGAGGCCCGGATAACCAGTCATCGATGAGGCATCGCAGAGGAGGCCCGGATAACCAGTCATCGATGAGGCATCGCAGAGGAGGCCTGAATAACCAGCCATCGATGAGGCATTGCAGAGGAGGCCTGAATAACCAGTCATCGATGAGGCATCGAAGAGGAGGCCCGGATAACCAGTCATGGATGAGGCATCCCGAGGAGGCCCTGATAACCAGTCATCGATGAGGCATTGCAGAGGAGGCCCAGATAACCAGTCATCGATGAGGCATTGAAGAGGAGGCCTGAATAACCAGTCATCGATGAGCCATCGCAGAGGAGGCCTGAATAACCAGTCATCGATGAGGCATCGAAGAGGAGGCCCGGATAACCACTCAACAATGAGGCATCGCTGAAGAGGCCCGGATAACCAGTCATCAATGAGGCATTGCTGAAGAGGCCCGGATAACCAGCCATCAATGAGGCTTCACCGAGAAGGCCGGATAACCAGTCATCGATGAGGCATCGCAGAGGAGGCCCAGATAACCAGTCATCGATGAGGCATCAAAGAGGAGGCCCGGATAACCAGTCATCGATGATGCATCGCAGCGGAGGCCCGGATAACCACTTATCGATGAGGCATCCCAGAGGAGGCCTAGATTGCCAGTCATAGAGGAGGCATCGCAGAGGAGGCCTGAATAACCAGTCAGAGGAGGCATCGCAGAGGAGGCCTGGATAACCACTTATCGATGAGGCATCCCAGAGGAGGCCTGAATAACCAGTCATCGATGAGGCATCGCAGAGGAGGCCTAGATAGCCAGTCATAGAGGAGGCATCGCAGGGGAGGCCCGGATAACCAGTCATTGATGAGGGATTGCAGAGGAGGCTTAGATAATCAATCATCCATGAGGCATCGCAGTTTAGGCCTCATCGATGATGCATTGCAGTGGAGGCCTGGATAACCAGTCATCGATGATGCATCGCAGAGGAGGCCCTGATAACCAACTAACAATGAGGCATCGCTCAGTCATACATGAGGCATCGCAGTTTAGGCCTCATCAATGATGCATCACAGGTTAGTCCCAGATCACCATTCATCGATGAGACATCGCAGAGGAGGCCTGGATACCCAGTTATCAATGAGGCATCGCAGCGGAGGCCGGATAACCAGTCATCGATGAGGCATCGCAGAGGAGGCCTGAATAACCAATCATCGATGAGGCATTGAAGAGGAGGCCCGGATAACCAGTCATCGATGATGCATCGCAGAGGAGGCCCAGATAACCAGTCATCGATGATGCATCGCAGAGGAGGCCCGGATAACCAGTCATGGATGAGGCATCCCCGAGGAGGCCCTGATAACCAGTCATCGATGATGCATCGCAGAGGAGGCCCGGATAACCAGTCATCGATGATGCATCGCAGAGGAGGCCCGGATAACCAGTCATGGATGAGGCATCCCCGAGGAGGCCCTGATAACCAGTCATCAATAAGGCATTGATGAGGCATTGCAGAGGAGGCCCGGATAACCAGTCATCGATGAGGCATTGATGAAGCATCGCAGAGGAGGCCCGGATAACCAGTCATCAATGAGGCATCGCAGAGGAGGACTGAATAACCAGTCATCGATGAGGCATTGATGAGGCATCTTAGAGGAGGCCCGGATAACCAGTCATCGATGAAGCATAGATGAAGCATCGCAGAGGAGGCCCGGATAACCAGTCATCGATGAGGCATAGATGAAGCATCGCAGAGGAGGCCCGGATAACCAGTCATCGATGAGGCATCCCAGGGGATGCCTGAATAACCAGTCATCAATGAGGCATCGCAGAGGAGGCCGGATAACTAGTCATCGATGAGGCATCGCAGAGGAGGCCTGAGTAACCAGTCATCGATGAGGCATCACAGAGGAGGCATGAATAACCAGTCATAGAGGAGGCATCGCAGAGGAGGCCTGGATAACCAGTCATCGAAGAGGAGGCCCGGATAACCAGTCATCGATGATGCATCGCAGCGGAGGCCCGGATAACCACTTATCGATGAGTTATCCCAGAGGAGGCCTGAATAACCAGTCATCGATGAGGCATCGCAGAGGAGGCCTAGATAGCCAGTCATAGAGGAGGCATCGCAGGGGAGGCCCGGATAACCAGTCATCGATGAGGGATCGCAAAGGAGGCTTAGATAATCAGTCATCCTTGAGGCATCACAGTTTAGGCCTCATCGATGATGCATCACAGGTTAGGCCTGGATAACCGGTCATCGAGGAGGCATTGCAGAGGAGGCCTGGATAACCAGGCATCAATGAGGTATCGCCGAGGAGGCCGGATAACCAGTCATTGATGAGGCATCGGAGAGGAGGCCCTGATAACCAGTCATCGATGAGACATCCCAGAGGAAGCCTGGATAACCAGTCATTGATCCGGGCATCACAGATGAGGCCTGAATAACCAGTGATTGATCAAGGCATCAGATGTGATGCCTGTATAACCGGTCATTGATCATGACATTGCTGTGAAGGCCCGTCGCAGTGCATGGCACACAGAAGATAGACAGCCAACCATTCATCAGTGATGGTATGGCAGGGGTAAATACTATTTAGTCTGTTATTCATCAGAGCCTCCCACAAAAGGCATGGATAAGCAGATCTTTCGCAACCTCCCACAAAGAAAGCCAAGGTAAAGAGCAGTGTAGAAGGGCATGCTGGGAAAAATGTATAACCAATAGTTCAAAAGTGCATTGCTAGGAAAGCTCGTGTAACTGACAGTTCAGCAGTGCATTTGTGAAAGGCCTGAAAACCAACCACAGTGCAGT
Organism: Lissotriton vulgaris; assembly: GCF_964263255.1. Lineage (NCBI taxonomy): Eukaryota > Metazoa > Chordata > Amphibia > Caudata > Salamandridae > Lissotriton > Lissotriton vulgaris. The sequence goes on along the minus strand of NC_141695.1, from coordinate 803,556,905 downwards.
GTATCATGGAGATGGCCTGGATAAGCAAAGGTTTGGCAGTGCGTGGAGAAAAATGCCTGTATAGCCAACCATTTGGCAGTGGAAAAGGCCCAGATATCCAACAATTTGGCAGTGCACCATGGAGTTAAAGCATTTATAATCAACTGTTCTTCACACCATGCGAAGGAAAGACTGGGTAACAGATTGCTCATCAGTGCATTCCAAATAAAGACTGGTTAACCAAAGTGTGGTAAGCAATAGGGTAGGACTGGTAATCAGCAATGCTGCAGTACGCCACAGATAAAGCCTGGTTAACTCCTTGTTAGCCGGTGTGCACTGAGAACATTTGCATAGCAAACAAGTGCATCAGAGCGAAAGCTTGGCTCATTGACCATTTCCCAGTCCAGCAAAGAGGAGTCCTGGACAGCCAGCGGCTGAGCAGAGGTTGTAGCAAGAAATGGATAACCAATCACTGGGAGTAAACAAGATGCCATGATTTATGCAATTGTTGGATGGAGCATCCTTGAGAAGAACTCAATAATAAACAATAAAGGAGTGAATTGAGGAGATACCCCAGCTACAGAGTCATTGGGAACTGCCCGGATAACCAACTCATGGGGAATGTGTTACAGGGAATACCTAGATATCCAACTACTGGGCAGTGTGCTGTGAGGAAGACCTAGATAACTAACCTCTGGGCAGTGTGCTGTGGGGAAGACCGACATAACCAACCACTGGGCAGTGTGCTGTGGAGAAGACCTAGATAACTAACCTCTGGGCAGTGTGCTGTGGGGAAGACCGACATAACCAACCACTGGGCAGTGTGCTGTGGAGAAGACCTAGATAACTAACCTCTGGGCAGTGTGCTGTGGAGAAGACCTAGATATCCAACCACTGGGCAGTGTGCTGTGGAGAAGACCTAGATATCCAACCACTGGGCAGTGTGCTGTGGAGAAGACCTAGATATCCAACCTCTGGGCAGCGTGCTGTGGGGAAGACCTAGATATCCAACCACTGGGCAGTGTGCTGTGGAGAAGACCTAAATATCCAACCTCTGGGCAGTGTGCTGTGGAGAAGACCTAGATATCCAACCACTGGGCAGTGCGCTGTGGGGAAGACCTAGATAACTAACCTCTGGGCAGTGTGCTGTGGGGAAGACCGACATAACCAACCACTGGGCAGTGTGCTGTGGAGAAGACCTAGATAACTAACCTCTGGGCAGTGTGCTGTGGAGAAGACCTAGATATCCAACCACTGGGCAGTGTGCTGTGGAGAAGACCTAGATATTCAACCTCTGGGCAGTGTGCTGTGGGGAAGACCTAGATATCCAACCACTGGCAGTGTGCTGTGGAGAAGACCTAGATATCCAACCTCTGGGCAGTGTGCTGTGGAGAAGACCTAGATATCCAACCACTGGGCAGTGTGCTGTGGGGAAGACCAACATAACCAACCACTGGGCAGTGTGCTGTGAGGAAGACCGACATAACCAACCATTGGGCAGTGTGCTGTGGGGAAGACCTGAATAACTAACCAGTGTGCTGTGGGGAAGGCCGACATAATCAACCACTGGGCAGTGTGCTGTGGGGAAGACCTGGATAACTAACCACTGGGCAGTGTGATGTGGGGAAGACCTGGATAACTAACCACTGGGCAGTGTGCTGTGGGGAAGACCTGGATAATTAACCACTAAGCAGTGAGCTGTGGGAAAGACCTGGATAACTAACCACTGGGCAGTGTGCTGTGGGGAAGATGTAAATAACCAAGCAGCGGGGAGTTTACTATGGAAAAGACCGACATAACCAACCATTGGGCAGTGGGCCGTGGGGAAGACCTAAATAGCAGTTTGACATTGTAGCGGGGAGAAAGTCCTAATGAGAAGCACTTGACAACCAAAGCTTGACAACATGTTGCAGAGAAAGTATATAAGACCAGTTGTTGGATACAGAATTGCGAATAAACATGAATAATCAGTTAGGTTCCAAGTGGTTAGTTAACCAACTGTTTGGCACTGTTTTGAGGCGAAGCAACGGCTGGGATAAGGGTGGCAAAAAAAGACAAGGCTAACCTATTGTTTGTCATCCAGATGTCCTAGTAAACTAGTTATTGGGCAGTGAGTCAACAGCAGGGCAGTGTGCTGCAGAGAAAGCCTGAAAAGCTACAAGTCTCCTGTGGCAGCAGCCTTCACAATGAAATATGACTGTGCCTCACAATCCGCAAACAAGCCCTTATTTGTGCATGTGCCAGTTTATGACGTAGCAAAGCTCTTTTGGGACATGGCTTTTCTTTCTCGGCCTACTTTTAGTAGTCAATAAAGACACACATGCAATATGAATTTATCATGTATTCTCTTGAGTTGAATGATGGCAACTAACCACACAAGTGCGGATGTCCCCAAGAGACTATATTCATTAACATGAAATTGTTTAATATATAGTGCTTGCCACCGTTCCTTCTTCACTAATACCTTGCAACTATTCGAAGAAGGTAGATAAGAACAATAAACCAGCAATGTGTGGCTAAACATTTGCATAAAACTACAACAACATCTTAAAACATTGAACACCAATGCCATTTCTATGCCTTCTCTATGGAATATTAAGTTAGGTCCACACTTAAGGAAGGACTGACTGTAGATGACGTGGACAGCTGGCACCACGTCCTGGCACATACTTTAAATATCTGGGAGGAGCAGCAGTCCACCTTTTGTGGCACAAAAACACATCATTTTAGTTTAGCGACTGTCCCGGCTGGACAAGAGGGGTTGTGAAAGGAGTGCACATAGGCAATCTGCAAAAAGGCTTTGCAGTTTCATACCGCCATTTTCCCAAACCGACCTGCAAAAATTGGCACCAGTCACATAACATTTCGGCACAAGTCGGCTGTCGGCTGTCGAAAATGTTATTTCATAATCGCAGGGAACCACGGGTGCTTTTGCCCTGGTCCAGTTTGAATCATGGCCCACGGGGAAAGACGTGGCTGTACAGTGGCGGTTGGGGTGCGGCAGTTATCTGTTTGGCGTTTGCAGTAAAAACATCGGGGGGAAATAATGAACAAAAAGAAATGGTAAACCTATTGAAAAAACAAGTGTTAATAAAAAGGCTGTTAGGACATTAAACAACGCGAAGAGTTGTGATTTAATAAAGTCAGTGGTAGCCGCCATTACAGCGCAAACAGGTGCATTCACGATAAAATAATTGTGCCAGTGACTAGCGGGCTGCCTACAGGTGCGTGAGGGCAACATTTCCCAGCAATGAAGATGAGGACGGCAGAAACACAGGGGTGTGGCTATCAATATGGAACCCCCAAATGATGACATAGCTAGTAATGAACAAGAGCTTAATTTGTGCAGGGATCTAAGGATGTTCTTAGAAGCCAAGGTCAGAACATATCAATGCTGCTACACAGAGGTCGGCGAGACAAGAAATGAACAGGGAGAGCCGACCAAGGGTCTAACTGGGCTCTAAGACCCCCTGCACGAGCCGAGCCCAGATATTATTTGGCATATAGATTGTGCAACAAAGATCATGTAAAATATGACGAAATCTCTTCAAAACTCAAACAACAACATTTCTTTAGCATGCAGACCCTTTTCAGCTAGTTCATCAGATATCTCTGCAGTGTGAAGCACATAGTAAATGTTTTTAAATATGAAGTGGAAACAACTAGTGCACAAAGAGTAGAGGTGGGCGAGGCAACAATGGTCGACTCAGATGTTCACACTTTCAAATGTCAGAAACCGAGCTAAGTTAAATTAGGAAATGGAAATTCAAGTTACTGGTTAGAAAAAAAGCAAACTGCGATATTTGGCGCCATAATAAAAACAAGTTACTATCAATTCCTGAGAGTAAAGTAGAACAAAAAGATAAAAATAAAATGAATGGAGCTTTTCCCTGCCTCTCCTTTCCTTATCTCTTTTGCTATTTCCCCCTTCCATGGCCTCCCCTCTTTATTTTGCACCTGAATAGATAGTTCGATGAAGACGGGGAGAGGACCTTTTGTGAAATTGAGACCCCCACCCCACTCACTAAACTCACCCAAGACGTCCTTTTTCCCAAGGCCAGTCCTGATGTACTTCCTCTCCTGCGCTCAAAGAGCCTGATGTGGCTTTGTAGGTCAGGAGCCACGTGCAGGCTGATCCCCGGGGGTGCAGACCGCTTGATTGCAAACTCTGAAGGCCTCCCTGGTCTAGAAGGGGCAGTACATGCTGAAGACATCTTTGGAGCATTAGGGAGAATTGGGGGAAGGTCCATATGCCTGTGGCCGTATTACCGTATGGGCAGTCACAGCCCGCTGTTTTGATGTACGTTGGATGGGCAGCAGGCCCCCTCTTCGGGACACTTTCATGCCAAACTTGCCACACTAGTGTTCTAGGTCTGATACCTTTTTAATGGGTATCCTGAGAAGTTTACTTGTGTGCTCCCATGAAAGGATGCAAGCTGATGGGTGGGGCTTGGAAAACCGATGATGCGGGGTGGTGGGACATTTGGGACTTTCATGGCGATCGCCATGGGAATCCGATATTAAACAAACCAAAATTTACAAGAACACATCGGAACCTACCAAACCTCATCTGGAATGGAGAATATTAAACAAATGATGCAGACATATTTCTGCACTTCCCCTCTCAATTTTTAATGTTTACATTGCCAATTTACACTCTGTAGAATTTGTAATTTTCAAAATGGTGTTGTGATTAGCGAAAATGTCTATTGTTCCTCCTATACCAACTTAATTGATCATGCCTTTACCAATTGCTGTATAGATGCTTAGGGTAGAGATGTACATTTTGTGTACTTTACAATGCGCTACAGTTGAAACAGTTTAAAAAAAAATGTTGAAGCCGTCTTTAACATTTTTTTTGCAGTTTTATTTATCGACCTGAATGTAATCAAATGCTTTACATGAACACCAGTTGCATAACACAAGCTTACATTGATTTTTTTAGGCAGAGGGAGATTAAGTGGTTTTCTTAGAATCACAGAATGTTGAACCAACGCGGAGACTCGAACCTCGTTCCCCAGTTCCAAGGTCGGCATCTAGAAGCAACTGAAGACGCTTTGTCTTAACTGTATCTCACATCTGTTGGCAGATGAATTTCAGACAAAGGGAAAAATCGAGTGCAAACATGGCACCTTGGTGTTGGTATAATGCAGCAAACCCAATGTACTTTGCCCTGCGAAGCAGGATTAGTTGGAGACCCCAGGGGGTCAAAGGTCACTGTGGGAGGGGCCAGGCTCGCCTCATTTTGGGCTCGGGGATACAAAAGGACGCTGAGCTGAGCCAGAGCCAAACGTCTGGCTAAGACCAGGCTCACGGTTGGAAGGGCACGCCCACCTCTCCTGCTACATCTTGCGGCCTTTCTATGCCTCTTCCTTCCACCTCTCTACGCTTCCTTTCTCTTTATCTCACTCTTAAACTCAGGTCGCTTCATGCTTACTTTCTCCCTTTGTAAATGTTTAAATATCCTTCTTTCTTTTCCTTCTTTCTCCATTGCCTGCCGTTTTCTCTCTTGTTCTGGGTCACAATTTGATCATGGGCTCAAGTCGGGGTACCACGTGGGTTGGCGGCGTCCCCCACTTATTTCCCGGGGGGGGGGGGGGGGGTGGATGCCGTCCCCCCTGCCAAACAGCTGAGCTTCACTCTTTGGCCTCTGTGGGACGAGGAGCTCGGCACCTTTCATGACGTCACTTCCGTTGACAGCGTCCCCCCCTTCTTTTTTTACGACTTGTGCCCTGAATTTGATTATGAAAAGTAGGTACTGGTCCACAAAATGAGTGTAACCAGCACGAATCAAGTACTGAATTAACCACAATGGTAGAAAGCAATACATTAAATGTGTACAGGTGCTGAGTGGCAGATATATTCCTTTAAACTTACACAGAATAATGTTTCTTGCCGTACAATCCCGGTGTTTAGTTTGGACAGCACCGAGGTAACCAGCGCAAAGCAGTCTGGGAGACCACATATAAATACACACTCCCGCAAAGCCTCCCACCCCATACAGGGAAAGCCTTGCTGGCGGCCAGACAACACCGCCAAGAAGCCAACTCATCCACGTCTTGGTGGCAATTAACATAACATTACCAATCGCGCCTTGCGGTGCAATCTTGCTCACAGAGCTATTATGTTTAGAGGTCACCCTATCCTAATTAAATCTCGAAGCAGGAATACTGTCTGCTCTCTCATCCCGAGACGGGTCTGTCCTCACCTGTCCTTACAAGGGTTTAAAACCCGTCAGAAGACATGCATCTGCTTCCAAGGCTTGCCCTGTGACCCAGCAGCATGGGCTGTATCCATCACAGTCCCTGTGGTGTCAGCGCCCCCAGCGGTGGTGCCGCTGTACAACAGCACAGCCACAAAACAGGAAGTAGGGCACAGTCTCCTAGAAGTGGGTGAGCCAGTAAATTGCCTTCAATATAATTTAAAAAAAACCCTGTATTTTCTCAACACCCGGAAGCGTTTCACCGAGCTACATCAGATTCTATAACTGCATTCAGAAGTATTTATTAAAACTGAAAGGGGCAGATTTACAATAACGGGGTCATCCCTGCATATCAGCAGGGATGCGCCAGTTATTGTGCGCCACGGCTCGGCCACCATGGATGCGCCGCATTTACAATGCGGCGCACTATGGGGCATAAACGGCACAGATGCGTCACGCATCTGTGCCGTAAAGGCGGCGCATTGCTGGAGTTGCATGGGCGCGACGCAGCTCCAGCAATGCTCTGGGGGGGCCCTATCTTTACAATGCTGCGTCAAGCCTTACGCCTGCTTCAAGCAGGCACAGGGTTTTGACGCAGCATGGGCTCAAAAGTGACTGAGTGAAATCTTGTAGATTTCACTCAGCCACTTTTGGAAGGCGTTCATGCGCCGGAACGCCTCCCCACCTCCCGTGCACAGGAACGCCTACTTTTGGCGCAGGGCTTTTCAACGTGACGCATCTCCCAGATGAGTCACGTTGTAAATACCCCGCAGCATGGCGCATCTTTTGCGCTGCCGCTGTGTCACAAAAGTGACGCAACAGTGGCGTAAAAGAGGCACAAGGTGCTTGTAAATCTGACCCATAGTTTTTAAACATGAACTGAGAAACGTTCCTGCCCCTGCCCTGATGACAATGCGGTTAGTGAACTAAGTCATGTGTTCCCTGTTTTTAGGCTATATTCTTATTTTACATGGAGCAAAATTAAAGTCAATTAAAAAAAAGTTTTTTTGCAGCACACTTGCTGGACTCAAAAGGTGCTTTCATTTGCGATAATGAAAAAACAAGAGGTTGGATGGAATAAAGTGTTTAGGCCTACGATCACATCATTTGTTCAATTGGGGATGCTGGGATTGACCCCAGATTTTCCAATATCACACTGAAGTTCAGCTGCTAGGTATCTCTTTCGAACATCAAATCTTAATGAACCACCATTAACTCTTGCACAAAGGTATTAGAGTGAGAGTGACAGGCATAATCCACATTTTATTTTGGTATTTTTACAAAGCACGAACCTTGCCAAGGACATATGTGCATCACAACAGACCCAGATTTCGTGACACTTTTCTTTAGTACACAGGGAGATTTGTCAAGATTTACAGGATGCCGAGCGGAGGCCAGATTCGAACCTGGGTCCTCGTGCTATATGGTCGGCAGCAGTCAGCACATCACCCTCCCCCTCTCATGAAAACTCCACTCGTGTTTCGCTCGAGGTCCCAAAAGGAGCTTGAGCTGTGCCAGAGTCAGGCAACTAGTTCCAGCCCAGCTCAAGATTCCAGTGGCTCGCCCACCTCTACACTCTACCCCAGGGAGGAAGGAGGCTGCTGCCTCCTTTTCACTCAGAATGGGACAGATAAACTCACTTCTAGGAACAGGGGTCAGGCATCTTTACAGTTCGAACAATAGTCACTGTGAAAGTTAGGGAGCAGGGGCAGTAGCTGGAGAGTTTATAAATATAGAGCTGGTGGGAACTCATATTATACTGTATCTATTCTTGGAACACATGTAAACAACACTCTGCATGGAAGCCATCAGCTGCACACCCAGACCTGCAGCGTGGATACTTTCACTACAGTGAGTCATTTGAGGGAGCACGGAAAACAACACTCCTCATAGAAACCATCACACCCCCAGGCCTACAGTTTGAAGACTTCCACTATATTGTGTCATTTGAGGGAGCACAGGGAAACACCACTCTGCATGGAAACTCTCACACATCCATACTCAGTCTTGCAAAGTCCACTGAAGTGTTTCATTTGCAGGGGTGGTTGAAGAATGCCGCTCCTCTAGCAGAGCTTGCTGAGTTTTGCCCACTCCGCGCAGAAAGCGTAGTTCCGAAAAACTCTGCGAAGTGCCATAGAGCGGAGTTTCTTGTCTTGTGCGGCTCGCCAACGTTAAGTTGGCAAGCACTCATGAGAAAAAAATTGCATTCTAGACCTCCTCCTGGCAAGATTTCTCATGGCGGGCAGTCGCGGCAGGTCCCAACCACTCGCATTGAGAAATCTGCGGCTTGCGTTGAGGAAGTTGCCGCTCGAGTAGTATGTCTACTCGAGCAGGGAGAAAGCAGCAGCGCCCTCTGACGCTACGCTTAGTGCCATTTGAGCTAATTTTACAGTGCAGGAGAAACTCTCGCCACTAAAAATCAGTGCTAGCGGCTTGACTTAACAGACTCTACAACTGGCGGAACTCCATGGAGCGTGTCAGTTTTACCAGTACTTCACAGAGTTCCGCAGAGTAAACTTTCGCAAACTCTGCCCAGGCCTATTCTTTTGAGAGAATACAGAAAAACAACTGTGCATGGAAGTCATCACACACCCAGAATTACCGTCTGGCTAACTTCACTACCATGTGTCATTTGATGGAACACAGGGAAACAACCGTCTGCATGAAAGCCACCACCAACACAGGCCCAAAGTCTGGGTAATTTCATTACAAACTGTATCACTCAATGAAACACAATGGGACGGCACGATTTGGAAAATGCTTCACACATCCAGATCAACAATCTGCTGAATTTCACTACTGTGCTGCCTTTGAGGGATCGCAGGGAAACAGCACTACACAGGACACCATCACACATCCTGACCTAGTGTTCTGAGAGTTTCAGTGTGTCACTTGATGGAATACAGGGAAACACCATGCAGGAGAGCAAGCAGATGCCCAAAGGCTACTGCAGCTCGAGTAGTGATGACAAGGAGAGCAGTAAAAATGAAACAATCATTTGCAAACTCAATAGGTCTAACTTAGGCAAGTGCTCATATTCTTTATTTCTTTTTGCAAGCAAATACAATAAAGGTTACAAGTTGAAAAGTAAAAGTATAGTAAAAAGAAATGGAAGAAGAGGTTGGTCCATCAGCCGTGGCACTGAAGTGTAATATTTCTTAGGGAGAAGTACAGGTGATCAGGACAAATACTGTTACACAGTGCAAGAGAGTCAATGGTTGAAGTGGGCTAACCTATTGCCCCAGACTTTATGCAGTGCTGGATGGGAGTGAAATGTGAATGAGAGTATAGGAGAACAATGGATGAATGGGAAGGAACAAAAGTCCATGTACGCAAGTATAAAGTGTGTGTGTGTGTGTGTGGGGGGGGGGGTTTACCCAACTGGAACGGCAGTGTGAAGGTTCAAGTAGGCATAAGGGGTAAAGAACTAATCTTGTACGTTTATCCTTGGCAGGGAAAGCTGTTAGCTGCCTTTGCTTGCAAACTCAAAATTCTTCCCAACTTGTAAATAAAAGATTGTCGATGAGGTATTTTTTCCTGAAATCAATTGTGTTGCCCGTCTTCAAGTTTCTATGCCGACATGCCTTATGATGGTCATTTGGGGTCAACATAGTGGCGGAAATCTTGGCCTATGCCTGAATTCCACCTCCCTCTGCAATGGACAGAAACCTCATACATATTAAACTTAGTGCTAGCAGCACTTAATTTTTTAAAGTATAAGTGCTAGGACACAAAGATTTGGGCGGAATATGCGGTCGGCACTGCTGAAGGTCAGGGTGCCAAACGCAAAGGCTCCATACTGTGCCTCTTTCTTTCACAAACCTACGCTCTCTGTCTTTTTATCTCATTCTTGCAGGCTCTTCTTCATCCCTGCTCTATTCCTTTGCCACTATTTTTTTGTTTGGCCCTTTCTCTTTCCCTTGTGTTAGATTCTCTCTCAACTGTGTGAATGTCCGATGAGTAAAAATAAGTGCAGGTTCCCAAATTGCCAGTGTCAGTGGACCCCACATGCTTCCACTGGGTCAAATTAAGCACTGAGTGCTAGGGAGAAATCTCGCAGATATAAACCGCAGCTCTGGGTAGTAAAATCTCACACTGCAATAAGTCCTCACTCTAGGCTGTATCCTTGCAAATGAAGCCAGAAACAGCAGTATTCTTGTCATGTCACATATTCAGACATGAAGTCAGAGCAGTGACATCACACCTTCAGTTAAAAACCCCAACACCGTCAGTAACCTCACTCATTCAGGGGCATATTTACAATAAAGCGGTGAAGCATGTCGTTAAGCCAAGAGGGCTAACGACACACTTCGTCACTTTAGAAACGCTGGGCTGCACCATATTTACTAGAATATGCTGCAGCCCTGCGATTCCACCTGCGCTGGCGCCAACGCAGGCACCGGTGCCAGTGTTGAGGGGAAGATTGATTATGTGCAGAAAGGTCTCCCTTCCTGCACATAAACAACCTTTATATGACATTTTGCAACTTCTATGTGTGCTGTTAATGCAGCACACATAGAAGTTGCAAAATGGTGTTTTTTTTTAATGATTGTTTATGTGCAGGAAGAAGGACCTTCCTGCACATATTTATTTATTTAGTGTGTTTTATATAGCGCACGGTACCCCAACGGGGTGTCCCGGCGCTTCTGAGAGTGTAAATAAATCTTACTCCTGCCGGATTTAGCAAAAGAGGAATGTTTTTAGTGCCTTACGAAAAGGAAACTCGTCCTGGATCATCCGGATGGCAATAGGGGGTTTGTTCCAGAGGGATGCGGTGCAAGTTTGGAAGGTTTTCTCCCCAGAACGTTTTTTGTTAAATCTAGAGGTGATAAGGAGATTTTTGGAACCAGAACGAAGAGATCTGACATTCCTGTAGGGGCGCAAACAGGAAGAAAGGTAGGCAGAGCCTTTTCCCTTTATTGCCCTGTGAGCCAGTGTAAGGGCTTTGAATTCAGCCCTCTTCGGTATTGGTAGCCAGTGAAGCGAGCGCAAGTGTGGGGAGATATGCTCTCTGAGGGAAATGCCACATACCAAACAAACTGCTGCATTTTGGACTGTCTGTAGTCGATGGCAGAGCCCTGCAGCCAAACCAATATACAGACCGTTAGCATAGTCCAGTTGTGATGTGATCAAGGCCTGGACTATGGTTCTCCTGGTGTTATTGGGGAGGAAGTTGATACATTTTTTAACCATCCAGATTTTGGAGAAGCAGGCTGCTGATACTGTTTGTACCTGGTTGTGAAAGGAAAGGTTGGAGTCCCAACTGACTCCAAGATTTTTTACGGATTCCTTAGGTGATGGGGGGGGGCTGAGGTCGAGTGGCCACCAAAGGTTAGGGTCCAAGGGGGATGGCTGATGGAAGAAAAGGATCTCGGTTTTCCCGGCGTTAAGTCGGAGGCAGTTGTTGTCCATCCAGCAGGCAATTTTACGCAAACAGTCTTTTAAGGGATCAAAAGAGGATTGAGAAAGTCTGTCATAGGAGAACAGGAGTTGGATATCGTCCGCGTATGAGGTGGCTTTAATTCCAGACTGAGCAATCATCTCAGCAAGCGGGGAAAAGTAAACATTAAAAAGAAGTGGGCTTAAGGAGGAGCCCTGAGGAACTCCCCACTTTAGTGGACGGCTGTTGGAAGTGTACGGGGGGGGGGGGGGGGGGGTGAATACCGCCTGAGTCCTGTTGGACAAAAAAGAAGACAGCCACTTCAAGACCTGGCCCTGAATGCCCTTGGAGTGGAGACGATCAAGGAGGACAGAATGAGAGACGGTGTTGAATGCTGCCGACAAATCCCACAGCACCAACACCGCCCTTGAACCTCCATCAAGTTTCCAGTGCACGGCATCAGCCATCTCTATCAGGGCTGATTCCGTGCTGTGACCTTGTCTAAATCCATGTTGCGAATCATGGAGTGACCCGTGGGTTTCCAAAAAGTTTGCAAGTTGTTTCTGCACTAATTTTTCCAGTACCTTGGCTGAGGCCGGTAACAGGGAGATGGGTCTTTAGTTAGCCGGCTCGTTGGGATCACCGTTAGTCTTTTTAAGAATAGGGACTAGTCATGCATGCTTCCACGAGTCTGGAAAGATACCAGTCCGAAGCGAGTCATTCCAAATGCTATTCAGGAAAGGGTTAAGAAGAGGGGCTAAGGCTTTATAATGTTTGGCCGGCCAAGGATTGGTCGGCGAGCCAGATCTACATTTACATAGTTCTGCTAAAGAGAGATCAAGGGAGATGTCTTCAAAATTAGTTAAGATCTGGGCAGGTTTTGGATCGGGAATTGTGTTCACTGTGGAATTGTGGGTGAGGTCAGAGCAATTTTTTCTAGGAAAGGAGTCGTGAATAATGGCAATTTTATCCTCAAAGTAATCAGAAAGACGATTGCAAAGGGATTGTGAGACAGGGGACTGACGTTTGAGGGCCAGAGGGTCGGTAAATGATCTCACAGTGTTAAAGATCTCTCTTGTGGAGCCATGGGCGCTGTTAATTTTTTCTTCTAGGTAGATTCTTTTATGATCTATGACCTTTTTCCTATACCTTTTGAGGGCTGATTTATATTCCATTTTACTATCAGAGGAATATGAGAGTCTCCAGCGTCTTTCCAAAAGTTTACAGGCAGACTTAAGCACATAAGCAATCATAGGCAATTTTCTATTTCTATGTGTGCAGCGCATTTCTCCCTGTTTTGCCTGTTTAAGACCAGGTTATCCCTAGTCTTAATTTTGGTGCTGTCTCCTATTTACGATGCCCTTGTAAATAGTGGGCAGCGTCAAAAGCAATGGGTGTTGAGGTGGAACACCCACTGCAACAACCATAGCCCTCCCCTTTCACACTAAACACAGCGTGAAAGGGTGCCTTGTTTGCAAGGGAGCGTTAAGCCACATTAAGTGGCTTAACGTTGCCTTGTAAATAAGGCGAGGCCCCTATCGCCATCACAACATCACTGAAAGTGACGTTGTGGTGGCGATAGGGGCTTGTAAATATGCCCCTTAGTGTGAAAATCGATACTGCAGAGTATTCACACCATTCAGCTGCAAGCATTGATATTTTTAGAGTAGTCTTCCATATCCAGCTCTAAGCACAGAAACTAACTACACGCATAGTTGTAAACAATGAGACTGGAGAGTAACCTCACAGATTCACCTGCAAGCATTGACTCTCTGAGAGTAGCCTCACAGATTCACCTGTAAGCATTGACAGTCTGTGCGTAGCCTCAACTATTCAGCTCTAAACACTGAAACTAACCACACACCTAGCTGTAAACAATGAGACTGGAGAGTAACCTCATACATTTACCTGTCAGCACTGACTCTCTGAGAGTAGCATCACACATCCAGCTCTAAACATTGAAACTAACCACACACATCGCTGTAAACAATGAGACTGGAGAGTAACCTCACAGATTCACCTGTAAGCATTGACTCTCTGAGAGTAGCCTCACACATGCAGCTCTAAACACTGAAACTAACCACACACCTAGCTGTAAACAATGAGACTGGAGTGTAACCTCATACATTTACCTGTCAGCACTGACTCTCTGAGAGTAGCCTCACACATGCAGCTCTAAACACTGACACATAACCACACACGTAGCTGTAAACAATGAGACTGGAGTGTAACCTCATACATTTACCTGTAAACACTGACTCTCAGAGTAGCCTCACACATTCAGCTGCAGGCATGAACACAGGAGTATAACTCATGATTCCACTGTAAACATTGACGCCCAACAATATCCTTAGACATCCATCTGTAAACACTGACAATGGAGAGTAACCTCACATGTTCTGCTGTAAACCTTGTAGAGAAGTGTGGCTCAATGGTTAGAGTGGCAGACCCTGATGCAGTAGTCTGGCTGGGACCAGGGTTCAATTCCCGCCTCGGCGGGTCTTGGGCTCAATTTCCTCAGACCTGATAATTCTCGTCTCATGCCTATTCTGATCATGAGCCCCACTCTGCACCTCTGGGCAATAGCTTGCTTAATCTCTACAACGGCCCCAACAACGCTGAGGATGCCTGACTTCACCTTGGGGGTGCCCAGGAGTGGGCTCCTCACAGGGAAAGGCCAGGAAAGGTTCCTCGGCGGTATTCGTACAAGCGCTGAGATGCCTACGGGTAGTGTGCGCTATATAAGTGCGTAATTATCATTTTTTTATCACTACAGTGTAACCTCACAAATTCAGCAGTAAATATTAGCATTAGAATACATCCTCTTGCATCTAGATGTAAGCACTAACATAGGAGTGTACCCTCAAACCTTCAGCTGTATATTGACACTGCGAGTAACTTCACACATTCAGTTGCAAATGTAGCCACCAGAGTGCAGCCTCAGAGATGCAGGTGTAAACATTAGCACTAGTAAATATCCTCATTCATTTGGCTGCAAACAATGGGAAATACCCTCAAACTTCTAACTGTAATCTTACACTTGGAGTAACCCCACACATTCAGTTGTAAACATTGACACAAGAGCGTAGCCTCAGAGATGCAGATGTAAACATTAGCACTAGAAAATGTCCTCATTCATTTGGCTGCAAACAATGGAAAATACCCTCAAACTTCCAGCTGTAAACTTACACTGGGAGTAACCCCACACATTCAGTTGTAAACATTGACACAAGAGCGTAGCCTCAGAGATGCAGATGTAAACATTAGCACTAGAAAATGTCCTCATTCATCTGGATGCCAACACTGACACTAGAAAGTACCCCAAAACTTCCAGCTGTAAACTGACACTTGGAGTAACCCCACACATTCAGTTGAAAAGATTGACACCAGAGAGTAGCCTCAGAGATGCAGATGTAAACATTAGCCCTAGAAAATGTCCTCTTTCATCTGGATGGAAACACTGGAAATTACCTATTGCGTCCTCCCCAGCCCTGGAACACGCAAATGACCACACCACACACAGAGATGTGTAACACATGTCTGTATTCCACAACATGCAGTGGTTAACGGACCACACTACATCATAAACCTTATTGACCACACCTAGACGCATACAACAACATCTCGGTTGATTACGTAACTATGTAAAGAGTCTGCTGAGGATCACCAAGGGTCCTAGTGCACATGATCACGATACGTTAGTACCCTCAAACCTCCAGCTGTAAACTGACACTGGGAGTTACCTCACACATTCAGTTGTAAACATTTCTCACCAAAGTGTAGCCTCAGAGATGCAGTGTACCATTAGCACTAGAAAGTGTTGTCACTCATCTGATGCAAATACAGGAAAATTCCCTCAAAACCCCAGCTGTAAACTGAAACTGGGAGTAACCTCACACATTCAATTGTAGATGTTGACACGCGAGTGTAGACTCGGAGACGCAGTAGTAAATATTAGCACTAAAAAATGTACTCAATCACCTGGATGCAAACACTAACATTAGAACGTACCCTCAAACCTCCTGGCGTAAACTGGCACAGAGTACCCTCACACATTCAGCTGTAGACGTTGACACCAGAACGTAGCCTCAGAGATGTAGCTGTAAACATCAGCACCAGAAAATGTCCTCATTGATCTGGCTACTGACTGGAAAGTACCCTCACACATTCATCTGCAAACATTAACACTGGAGAGAAACCCCACACATCCAGCAATAAACGCGGACACTGGGATAGTAAGAGATCGCGTAGTGTCAAACAAACTCCTTACACTGCTCCAGCAGTGCACTGACCCCACACAATCTAACAAAGATAGATAGACCCACTGCATCCGCAGATTATTTTTTAAAAGGTTTAATAAAATTAGCCCTCAAGTAATAGGCGCTATAACTTTTTAATAACCGGGGTAGGAATCACTTAATTAATAATTGCCTTCTTTGATTACCATGGGAAAATTGCCAGGCCTGCTCACGCTCCATATCCTCGAAATGGTTAATTAATCGTCCACAGCGGAATATTTTGATCCACGTTTTCCGCATTTTCATTAAAAGATATTATCATTATTAATGAGGCATGGTTTTCATTTACCAAATGAGACAGGATATTAAGCATTATGTCCACAGCAGCGAACACAAAGGCGATGCAAGGCGCTAGTTAAAGCGGGCTGGACCTTGGCAGAGGTGTCTTGAGGGAACAGGTATATTAGCGAGGGACGGCAGAGGTAAGTGATCGGGCGCATGGGGACACCTAAACATGAGGCCAGGGACAATGAGAAAGGTCACAGTAAACACAAGCACAGAGCGTGGGGACAATGACTTGGTGCCCAGGATCACATGGGGACAAAGCCAATGTAGGTAGCGTTGTATGCAGACGAGACTCAGATCATGGTGTCAATCCCAAAGAACTCGTGCTCGATAGCAGAGAATGTCTTACGCTGCAGGACCAAAGTGGCAGAATGGATGGCATGTCATTTTCTAAAACTTAATGGGGAAGAGACGGAAGTGATGATCTTTGGCCCAAGGACATCAAGCTGGAACAGTAGCTGTTGGCCACACTCCTTAGGAACCTGTCCTACTCCGGGAAAAAGGCCAAGAACCTTAGAATACTGATGAACACTGAGCTCAATTTCAATGTCTAAATAGATCATACTAGAAGAACCTGCACCTGGATTATAAGGATGCTTAAGAAAAATGTCCCATTCATCCAGAGGTCTGCTGGTAAGCAGGTTGCTCTCGCCCTGGTAATGTCCAGACTCGATTACTGCAACTCCCTGTATCTGGACTCAAATATTATTATTATTATTATTGAATATCTTTATTCGGCAAATTAATCACCATAAAAGAATACATATACATATATATTTCAAATTTTACCAATAAAAGATTATAAAATACAGTAAAAACATGGACTCCTCGTTCATTTAGTTTGCTGGCAGTGATTTCATCATCATCCTGTGGGACCCCCCGGATGCAGATCCAATAAGCGGGAACGTGTCAACCAAGCACTTCCCAAAAATTTAGCCACCCCGCAAATCATACTGGCAGATGAAGAGTCTGTAGAGAGGACACGGAGTGCCTGGCTATGGCACCTCAGCCCTAATTCCCTACAGACGGGTTTCAACCAGAATTTCCGCGCCCCTTTATAGGCTGAGCAAGCGAAAAACAAGTGAGCCACAGATTCCTTTGGGGCCGCACAGCCAGGGCATGCACGCGAGCGGGCATCTGCCTTCGTCCATCTCCCCGTAAAATCATACACCGGGAGCGTCCCATATCGCAATTTTAGGTACAGCGCTCGATCCCACGGTTTTGTTATCAAGTCGAGAAAGGGTTCGAATTTTCTCACACACTTGATTGACAAAAATTGATCAGTAAGTGAGCCCACATTCGTAAGCCTCGTGTCGTTGCTCTGCACCCAGTCCCAATATAGTTTTTTAATTACATCTTTGGGTGGCGGTGATTGCGACTCCCATGCCTCTCTTAGACCCAAGCTAAAAGCCAGTTCTTTCAGTTTATTTAGCCATACTATTTTTTTACTTGTGTCTAGTAAAAGTAGATCGTCCATCCCTTCTGCATACTTTGCGAGCTCCTCAGTTCTTCTTAGACGGGACCAGAAGAGCAACGGGCGTAGCCTCACCAAGTCCTTTAATGTTTTTCTGCCCAGATCTAATCTTAGTGGGATCATTGGGGTGGAAGCGGGGAGAGCTACCACGTTCCTAAAGAAATTGTTTTCCGCTACCATCAAATCTGATACCCCTTCAAACCCCCATAGTTCTGAACCATAAAGTGCTGCAGGAAGAATCTGACCCTCATAGATGGCCATAGCTGGGGAGACCGGTTTACTAGTTGAATCACGGAGCTCCTTCAGCGTCACCCCGGATACTCTACGATGACTTAATAACATTTTAGAAAGATGATCCTTCCAGGTCATGCGACTGTTTATCCGGACGCCAAGATAGACAAAAGATTCGACCAGCTCGAGGGGAGCGTTGTTGAGCACAAAGTTATTTTTGAATCTTTTTGAGGGTGCAAAAGCCATCAATTTGGTTTTCGATGTATTGATGGTTAAGCCTCGAGTGGTACAGAAGGAGCTAAACCGATTCAAGAGTTTTTGTAAGCCCACCGGGGATTTGGAAATTAATAGGGTGTCGTCAGCGAAGAGAAGTGTGGGGATTCTCTCCCCCGCCAGGGATGGGGCGTCCGACTCCTCCCCCTTCAGATGGTCCACCACTCCGTTTACAAATAGGGAGAAGAGGGTCGGAGCCATAACGCAGCCCTGACGTACTCCTCTCCGCACTGGGATCCTGTCTGTAAGTTGTCCCTGGGATCCCCATCTAACCCTCGCATAATTCCCCTCGTGTAGCTTTACAATTAGGCTCAGAAGACCACTGGGAAAGCCCATCTCACCAAGTATTTCCCAAAGTTTTGCACGAGGGACCAGGTCGAATGCAGTTTTGAGATCTATGAAGGCCATATACAGACTGCCTTTTTTGATGGTAACCGCCTTCCAATAGATGGCAAAAAAACGAAAGACCTGGTCCATCGTGCCTACCTTCCTTCTGAACCCCGCTTGTAAATGCGAGAGGATACTGGCATCCTCTATCCAGTCGCCTACTCTTGAAATGATGACCCTGCCGACCACTTTCTGAATTATGTCTATCAAACTGATGGGTCTGTAGTTCGCAGGGTCATCTCTAGCCCCTTTCTTGTACATAGTTACTACCTCGTCCCCTTTCCAGGAGTCTGGTACCTGGTGTCCCCTCGAGATCAGATTCATCATTGTAGCAATTAGTTTGGCCCAGGCCTCTGGCTCCGCCATCAACAGATCTCCAGGAATCCCATCCTGCCCAGCGGCTTTCTTAGGGGTCAGGTGTCTAATTGCCATCACAACTTCAGCGGTTGAAAATAAAGGGACATTATCATCTATGGGGTCCCCTTCACCCAAACTATTCACCCCAGGTCTAGTTGTTTCCTCCATGTCTCCATATAGGGATGAAAAATGGGTAAACCATTGCTGGCTAGTTATATGATCAGCCAATGGTTGCGAGTTTCTCTGCCTTGTTCTATTAATCAAATCCCAGAAAAGGTTCGGGTTCCTACTACTCACAGCCTTAGAAAGATCCTGCCAATGCTGTTCCTCCCACTCCCGTTTGGCCAATGATAATGCTTTCAGATAATCCTTCCTGGCCGCTCTAACCAGTAAAGGGTCCCCTGAAAGCAGAGCTTTTGTCAGTTTTTTCCTTTTGCTCTTGCAATGGTCAGTATACCATGGTTTACAAAGAGTAGAGGGTATGGCGGGAGCCCTATTACTTTTCCCCTTCGAGATAAAAAATTGGCCAACTTGATCCATTGTGGCTTTATAGGCAGAGTCAAGGGAGGGGTGTTGGGGACTGATAGTCCGATTTTCACCAACCCAGACCTCTAAGTTAGAGGACAAACCCTCAACCAGGGATTTAATAATTCCTATATCGCCCTCATTAAGGTTAGCCTTATCCCATTTCAGTCTACGGTTATTGTTATATGGGATAACTTCTTTAGTAGTTTTTAAGATGACATTCGCTCTCCTGTCATTCAGAACACCCCAATTGAACTTGCAACACAGCGGATTGTGGTCACTATCCTGGCTTGGGACGACCTCCATATCAATAAGGTCCGCCCAGAATCCAACATCCATTAGGATGTATTCCATTCGGGACGGCCCTGTCAGTCTATTAATTCTAAAAACCCCTGTCTGGTCGGATATTGTCCTGCCATTGAGGGCTCTTAGTTTATGGTCCCTTGTAAGTGCATTGATTTGTATAGCCCTGGGTGACCACTTCCTAATAGGGGGCAGGGAAAGAGTTGGGATGAACCATTTTGAATCCTCCTCTTCAATTCCTAAGGGGTCATCTCCGAGGAGGGGTTCAAATGTACAATTAAAATCACCCCCCACAAGGATTTTTGATGAACCGGAGCAATTCGCTAAGGCCGAGTCCAGAGCTGTTAAGGTCAAGGAGGGAGAGTCACCCAGTGTCCCTCTCGCATAGACATTAAAAAGGTCAAGCCTGACGACATCCTCCCTTCCTCTTGCCGAGAGGTGGAGTATATCATTACACTCCACATTATGGCATGTGACCACCCAGTTCAGATCTATTTTTATCCAAACTATGAGACCACCTGCTGGTCTGCCCTTCCCCTTACTTATAGCAGGCACAGAGTGGGTGGTATACCCTGATTTGTGCAGCGGAACTAGACTCCATGTTTCCTGAAACAGGCAAACATCAAACTGCTCGATGAGTGTGTGCCACTCCGGGATTTCTAACTTCCTCTTTAGCCCAGCAATATTCCAAGAAAGGAGGTTTATTAACCGCCGTCCTCTGGGCATAGGAGTATAACCCACCTCAGTCAGACTCTCATTAACCTCCCTGGTCATAAGGCTCCCCCCCTCCTGGGCCAATGAACTGGAGGTTGCAAAGCCACCACCCATACTCATCAAAGGCCCTGCTAACCTAGAATCCTCAATAGTGTCATTGGTGGTGACCATATGGGCTGTGAGTAGACTAGCTTCTTCTGTGTCTGTGCTACCACAGAGTAGACGAGGCTCCTCTACCCCAGTGAGTTCATTTCTATTTCCCCCCCCCCTTGCCCCGACCTTCAATCACAGTCTTCCAGCCCTGACAGCTGGGAGAACCGATTGTAAGTATCCAACGGGGTAAAGGGTCTCAGGTGGTTCATCCTAGAGTCCTGGTGCAACACATATCTATGGGGAACCATGGACCAGGCGGAGTGTAGATCAGGCACCCTGGTGAACTGATGCCCATACTGGGGATGATTATTAATATAGGGTAGTGTGAAAGGCGGCCTATAAGGCTTTGATCTGTTTGAAAATTTAGAGGTAGTAACATCTGACCTGGGGTAGAAGTATGTTAAAGCCCATGGGGTAATACAAGTTTCCCCATTCCCAGGTGGCCAGTTTAAGATATAGTCAACTGCCCGAGGGTCTCTAAAATTGACCACCACTAAGTCCCCCTCTATATCTTTAGTTCTACTCCCCAGCCAATTGATCCGTCTAACATGAGCTATGTCCCCATCTATATTAGGCGCTATCGGCCTGTGCAACCTCAACCAGTGGATAATTTTGTTCTTGAGATCCACATATCCCTCCCTCTTATTTTCTGTCAACTGAGGGACCCCCGTTAAAATCACCACGTAGGGCACAGCTTCTGGAGGAATCTCCACTTGTGGGACCCTTTTATAAGGTGTTCTGCTATTTTCACCGTCCCCGTGTGCAGTCTGCTTATTGCTCGCCGCGGCCTTTAAGGTTGGTTTGGTGGAAGCCGCACCCGATTCAGTGACTGATGCCTTAAGTTGTTTGGGCAGCGGTGTGTTATGAGGTAGGGGCGCAGCTCCACCCTGAGGCTGGCAAGTTTGCTTGGTCGGGGCAGGGGCAGAAGAACTTTTAGGTTTCCTTTGAGGTGTGGTAGTGGAGGGCCCTGTCAAGGGTGTGGGATGCACCGCCACGCTTCCTTTATTTTTGGTAAGAGTAGACATACTGGTTATGGCAGCTTCCAATATGGTTAATCTAATTTCCACCTTTTTAATAGACTCATTGATTGGTAGAAGGAGAGATCTCAGCAAAAATTCTAAATTCCCTGTCACTGTGGGGGGAAGCAGGGGTGTAGTAATGGTTGGAGTGGCTCTATCGTTGTTGTCAGGAGCCACATCTTGTGTGGTTACTGCAGGTGGACAATGAACCGGTAGAACCACTACCTGCGATGTATGATCCTGCTCTACCACTGGAGGAGTCTCAGTTATAATCGGGGTTTTTGTCCCTTTACCAAAGTCAGAGTGCGGTGTTTTGGCTTTACCTGGTACCACCCTTTGTTTCTTCCTTTTTTTACTAGGGGGAGGGCGATGGGTCTGGGCTGCAGGGAGGAACTTAACTTTTTGCTTCCTGGATTTAGGTGTGTCTATCACACGTCTACAACTAGGAGTGGGTGAGACAATTATAATATTATCCGAGGGCAAACAAGGAGTGGCTACAAAGTCACGAAACAATAGAGGGACTCCATCTAGACTTACGTTATCCTCACTCAGGACATTCGAATCACCCTCCCGGTTCAATTCAAGTAGACTATCAGTGAGGGGTCTATGTTTCATATTCTCAACTGAACGACGCCGCTCAGCCCTACGCTCTGCTAGGATAGAATCCTTTTCTCCCTCACTCCTCTTGGGAAAGTAATTCTCCAGAGAACCATTGCGTAATCTGGATTTTTTACCCGGAGTTGCTTCTTCAGATGCCATATCCATCTTGTAGTGAACCAATGTCCTCCGGACTACAAATGAAAGAGGTCAGGCCCAGCCCGGCCTCCTTCGGCCCCGGACGGCCACAGACGGTCCCGCCCTTGTCCCGGGCTTCTCCCGGCGCCCTCCCGCGCGCTCCCGCGCGCTCCCGCGCAGCGGGAAAGACTGCTCCTTTTAAGATGTACTAGGGTAACCTAGGGGGCGTGGCCGGCAGGGAGAGGAGCCCAGCTGACACGGGCGCACGGGGACTCCTGGAACTTAGAGTCCACCCGCTCTACCCTCGCAGCCCTGCCGGTGTCCCAACAGCCCCAGGCAAGATCCCCACAGCTGCTAAGTCCGCGAAGCGGGACCCGCGCAGCGGGTCCGGCGAGCAGCAGCGGCTTAGCAGGCAGGTTCCAGAGCACAGAGGTCCGTGGCGTGGCAAGAGTTCAGGTTAGCTTCCCGCTTGCTGGAGGGGCTGAAGTTGATTAAATGCAGGTGTGATGGGGGCGCGGCCGGCAGGGAGAGGAGCCCAGCTGACACGGGCGCGCGGGGACTCCTGGAACTTAGAGTCCACCCGCTCTACCCTCGCAGCCCTGCCGGTGTCCCAACAGCCCCAGGCAAGATCCCCACAGCTGCTAAGTCCGCGAAGCGGGACCCGCGCAGCGGGTCCGGCGAGCAGCAGCGGCTTAGCAGGCAGGTTCCAGAGCACAGAGGTCCGTGGCGTGGCAAGAGTTCAGGTTAGCTTCCCGCTTGCTGGAGGGGCTGAAGTTGATTAAATGCAGGTGTGATGGGCGCGCGGCCGGCAGGGAGAGGAGCCCAGCTGACACGGGCGCGCGGGGACTCCTGGAACTTAGAGTCCACCCGCTCTACCCTCGCAGCCCTGCCGGTGTCCCAACAGCCCCAGGCAAGATCCCCACAGCTGCTAAGTCCGCGAAGCGGGACCCGCGCAGCGGGTCCGGCGAGCAGCAGCGGCTTAGCAGGCAGGTTCCAGAGCACAGAGGTCCGTGGCGTGGCAAGAGTTCAGGTTAGCTTCCTGGACTCAAATAAGAACACGCAGCATAGACTCCAGGTGATGCAGAATGCATTGGCGAGACTTGTTCTGGACATACTCAAGGGCAGTTAGCTGTGAATGGACTGGAGACCCTTCACTGGCTCACAATTAACAAGTGCATTAGATTGAAATCTCTCTGCATGGAAAAGAAGGCCCCACACCCAACAAGATTATAAACAATGTTTGCCATTATCTCCCAGGCAGACTTCTTCGTTCTTTGCTTCAACTACAGCTCACGGTACCGAGAGCCAGAAAAAAATGGGGCAATATAGCGTTTTCTACAGCCGCGAGCAAACTCTGGAATACTCTTCCACAAAACATAAGGGCCATCCCTCATCTCTTGCCCTCCAGGAAGGCTCTTAAGACATGGTTATTCTCCTTGTAGTTACCTTCTGTTTCTGGATTAATATAGGTTGTTTCTGGATGTGATCTATAGCCCCTTGATGCCTTTGGGTAATTGCTGCTCTTTATAAATGTAAACTCAATCAATCAATGTACAGCCATAAGGGTGGTGGAAGCAGGGGTGCAATGTCAGTGTATACAGGGACACCGGACAAACAGAGACTGATGGACAGTCGCTGCGGGGACACAAAGCCAAGGCTGCTGGGCATACGGTCTAGGGACATTGGGCCAGTATACACACAGCGGCTCAAGCCCTATGAACACAAGGATACAAGTAAAACGCACAAAGGGCCTTGGAATACAGATACACAGAGCACGGATACAAAGGTCCTCAGGATGAAACTCCACTGTAAGTACAAACAAGGGGCACAATACCCTGAAATATAGACACTCACAGTCTCTGACGGAGAGACAAATCGATAAAAGTGTCAAACACACACGAATTAAAGAAAATCCTGGAAGGTGAGAGACTTTAGACAAAGGCAAACAAGAAGTTCCCTCGCCTCTCATAATGAAGCCTGGGAATGGACATGTGACGAGGTATGAAACCACAAACACACCAAACACCCCTTCCATCTCTCACTGCAGACCAGCGAGGCGCAGTAGTCACGACCAGAAACACAAGGGAAACCACCTTACACCCCAGCACTGGATAGACGCACGACAATGCGAAGGTCATCGGCCTGGAATCAAAGGGTGCAGCCCATGAGGGCTTGATGGTACTCAGTGACACTGGCTGGTTCTTACAGGAGCTCACTTCCATCTAGCTAGGCCTTGAATGAAACCGATGGACAGGAGTCACAGATTAGGGCAGGGGTCTTCAAACTGGGGGAAGGGCCCCCTAAGGGAGGGTCTCAAGTGATCCCGAGGGGGGAGGGAGAAGGGGTGCAGGCTCTGGCCAAAGGAAGCGCCTCTGTAATGGGGCCATCACTAACATCTTTTTTCATGTATATTCACCAGAGAGTATGTTTGAAATGGAGGGACACCAAATATTCTTCAAAACCCCCACCCCATTTCTAACAATCACACTGTGGATACATTCACACGTTAGAAAGACCATTCTAACCAAAATAGTTTGTTTGGCAATCATGTATTTGATTGCATTTTTTAAAGGGTTGACAGAATGTAGCTGCCATGTTTAACTAAGTTTAGACATATTTAAACATTGGCAATTTAAGAAAATATGTGTGAAAAATTCTGAAGAGGGGGCGAATAATTTTTTTGTTTTTCGCTACGGAGAGGCCTTTAAAAGTTCAAAGGTCACTGCAATAGGTAAACCGAAGGGGCTCTCTTCCCTCTTGCACCCAAGAAAGGGACAGAAGTGAAACCTTAAGCTTACAGATGGAGATTCACAAAAGCCTGCAACCTCGTCAAACGTCAGCGAATGAAGGGGTAGATGACCATGCGAAAAAAATGATGGGATCTCTGTTATTACACAGCCTCCTCTGTAGTTAAGGCCGAGTTGACTTGCCCCAGGTGAAAAAGGTACGAGTTTGTTAATAATGTTGGCCTTCTTTGACTAAGCTGCTGTCGTCCAGCCTGGCGTTGAGGGGTGCTCACCTTATCCTCCCACTGCTCAAAAACAATTTCAAAGCACGCTTTGTGAAGTAAAAGCGTGCTGGAGAACCGCAAAAATGACACCACCGTTCAAACCTTCAGCTCTGAACTCCAATTCCAATTTCGGTTTATTAATCAGTTTGAGGACTAAATTACCACGCTATCTATAAATGATTATTATTTGCCACTACACACTGAACAGGTGGACACCAAGCACTCAAGGAACTGCCTCAGTTTTGCTCGGAGTTCGAGGTGCAGACATCGCATCCAGAGTATTTTTTTGCTGCAGGGACAAAACTTTTTTTATGGAAACTTGATTGAGGATTGCATCTTAGTAAACACCTCCCCCACACCACCCCAATCTTGACCACTTTGTATTAAACTGTTCACGAACAAAGCTACACGCTGCTGAGGAAAAGAGATACGCTCCGTGTTTTAGCTTCTATCTTTCAGCTACATTTAAGCCAAAATCAGGGAAAAAGTATTTTTGTTTTGCGTCTTCGAGCAAGAGGGGCGTGTGTCAGTCTACTGCGGTAGCTGGATGCAGAATCCGGATAGCTGCTCTGCGCCTACCCGTTCTCACCTTCAGGCATCGTGATTGGTTGTGGTGATCCGAAGCTGCCAGGGCGCCATGTTGATGCCACAACAGCCTACGCCGCTCACTCGGCCCCTGAGTGGGCGCCTCACTACATTCTCCGACCGGATCCGAAACCCACACCCACTCGGAGACAAATGTTCCGTGCTAGCCGAAGAGACAGCAAGGATGGAACCTTCGGCTGATTAAACGTCTCTCATTAACGACTTCCTTTAATTAATGGAGATTTTTCGCCTCTTTTCGGGCTGTTCCAGTTGCTTTGCTGCTAGCGGCGGCTGCTGCCTCAGCGCTAATGGGCCCATTCCCTGACGCGGCCCAGAGTGCCGACTCCGCACTCTCGCATTATGGACGACAGGCCCCTGCGCCACCTCTGCCAACTCCATTTTGACTCATTCGTATACTTTGGACATAAATATATACGGAAAGCTGAAATTAACAACACGAATAAATAAATAAATAAATACATAAACCCAGTACCCTCAATGAACCCGGATCATTTTACTTTTTTTACTGAGATTGAAGACTGTGTTTAGGTGCAGTGGTCCCTCCTGATCCCGGAGACTGGTACAGGGCATCTCCTAATCAGGGGATATCTTCATCATAACACAGGACATCGTCCAAACACAGGACATCGTCCAAACACAGGACATCTCCAAAGCCGAGGACATCTCCAAAGCCCAGGACATCTCCAAAGCACAGGACATCTTCGTAACACAGGGCATCGTCCAAACACAGGACATCTTCCAAACACAGGACATCTTCCAATCACAGGACATCTTCCAATCACAGGACATCTTCCAATCACAGGGCATCTCCAAATCACTGGACATCTTCCAAACACAGGACATCTTCAATACCTAGGACATTTTCCAAAACACCTGACATTTTCCAAAACACCGGACATTTTCCAAAACACAGGACATCTTCCAAAACACAGGACATCTTCCAAAACACAGGACATCTTCAAACCACCAAACACAGGACATCTTCAAACCACAGGACATCTTCAAACCACAGGACATCTTCAAACCACAGGGCATCTTCAAACCACAGGGCATCTTCAAACCACAGGGCATCTTCAAACCACAGGGCATCTTCAAACCACAGGGCATCTCCAAAACAAGGAACATCTCATAAACACAGAACATCTCATAAACATAGAACATCTCAAAAACACAGAACATCTCATAAACACAGGACATCTCATAAACACAGGACATCTCCAAAACACAGGACATCTCATAAACACAGGACATCTCATAAACACAGGACATCTCATAAACACAGGACATCTCCAAAACACAGGACATCTTCCATAAACAGGACATCTTCCAAACACAGGACATCTTCCAAACACAGGACATCTTCCAAACACAGGACATCTTCCAAACTGGACATTTTTTCAACATCTGCTGACTTGCCGTGTGCATTCTCACCTAGAACAAAGGGCAATAATTGGGTGAGGTGAAATAGGGAGAGGAAGTTAAAGGGATGAACCGGAAATTTTGTTAAGGGAGACGGAAGAGGAGACAGCAGAAAATATATATATATAGGCATGAGGACAGGTAGAAACAAGCTTGAGAAAAGCCAATACTTTTTTTCCTTTGGCTACGCCAAAGCTTTGTGTCGATGTTGAGGAGACTTGGCAAATGAATACATTAATAGATAGATATAAATAAGCACAGCCTATATAATTACGTGCATGTGTCAGGAGGTATGCCCACGTATGTCATGATCCTACCGCAGTCTCAGCGTGAGGATATATAAGTACAAATGTGTTCCCATGAATGTGCATGCATACCTCAAGACACAGGGACAATTTATTTTTGTAAATTCACTTTTCTGGAATGATAAATTAATTTAAAAAAAGAAGTGGCCCAGTAACAAAGTGAAGCTCCTGGGCTACCCTATAAATTTTTTTATTTTTTTAAAAGTCATTAAAAAATAAAGGAATTGGCAAGGAAGCAACAAAGGAGTGAGGCGATGGATGATTGGTGCTGGTGAGCATGGAGGGACGGGGAAGCGATGGAGTCAGGTTATAAAAGAAGCCGACAGGGATGGGCAAGATAAGCAACCAACACGCTGTGGGATGGGAGAGAAACATGTGACGTGCAGGGGCCGGGTGTGAAAGGGGAAGCAGCACAGAGGGAACAGAGGGAGATAGCAGAAAAAGACACACATTCCCACGGAGTGCTAAAACAAAGTAGGTCCCTGAATGGGAGCAGTGGAAGAATGCAAGTGATAGTCAAAATGATGGTAAAGGGGCCAAGCTCCAGGAAAGGGACAAGCATAAGCAGAGGAAGGCAAACCTCAATAAGAAGGAATCAAATTAGAGCGTCAAGAAAGCTAAGGAATGATAAGCAACGGCCTAACGCAGGCCCAGTGCACGTATTGATATTGTCCACAAGAGGACTTTTGACTACAACCATCTAAAACCATCTATAGGCAAGACCTAAAACAAGGAGCATGACAATATAGAGGAAGAAGCAGAGTGGTAGATGAAGTGAGGATGGGTTGAAAGACGTACAAAAGTGGACGAAGAGAGAGGGAAACATACATGGAGCGAGATACGAGAGGCAGAAAAGGGAAAGAAGATGGGGCAGAGGTAAGGAGAGAGGTAGTCAGTTATCTACATGTAGCTGAAAGATCTCAATTAATTTTTAAGATGTTGCTCTCTCGCTCTCTGGATATGTGCACAAGCGTTCAGGTCCCGGGTGAAACTGGTTCGAAGAACATATTGCACAAAATTACAAATATAGAAAGTCTTCGATACAGGTTTGCCAAATTATCCCTAACTTGCATCCGAGGGTGTTGTTGTGACTCCATCAACCCTCTCACATGCATTTTTGAGAATTGTCCCACATATCCACAATATCCAAAACATCGTGCCCTTACCAAATCCTGCCCTTTCTCGTATGTGGGGTGAGAGTTTCAGTGCCAAGAGGCCAGTGCTGAGAAGCAACCTACTGCCAACCACAGACTCCTGCCCACAGCAGAAATGTGAACGATCCCACCTCACAAATATCCTGATAGTGATTAGTTGTTGGTGCTGTATAAACTATTTGGAGTGGAGTGGATTGGACTGA
Organism: Lissotriton vulgaris; assembly: GCF_964263255.1. Classification (NCBI taxonomy): domain Eukaryota; kingdom Metazoa; phylum Chordata; class Amphibia; order Caudata; family Salamandridae; genus Lissotriton; species Lissotriton vulgaris. The sequence goes on along the minus strand of NC_141695.1, from coordinate 803,527,893 downwards.
ATTAGGTTTTTTTTTGATATTATAAACACATAACCAATACAGCATTATTAGGGATCAGGACCGGACTGGGAACCCAAAGCAGCCCTGGCAAATGTTGTAAGATCAGCACCTATACGGAGCATAGTGAGCGAGCGCAGCAAGCAAGCCTGACCACTACAAGAGGGGCTGGGGGTTCTTCCCCCCCAAAAATTAGGGGGAAATAGCACAAACTGAGCATTCTGCAACACATTTTTCATTATATTGTATTAGTTCTAAAAGCATAGTAAATGACAACTTTACAGTGCACCAGGAGACAGCAATCTGAATTAGGGCTCTTCAACTATTCCCTCACTATTACCCTCCAACGGTGCCTCACATCTCTCCATAGCCCCTCTCTCACATGTATTTAATTTTTTTATAGCACTTCTTATATCAGTTTAGGGTGTTGGGGCAATACGGAGACAATTAATCAGATGTGTGTAAATCAGTGTATAGAAAATGTTAAATAAGACAAAGGGAACTACAAGGTGTAAGACTCACAAGTCATCCATACTGGTAAGCATGTTTTAAGAAAAGCTTGGTCTAGGGAAGCACAAACCCATGATTCAGAATGTACCACAGAGGTTAGGGTGGACTTTTACTAATAAGAATGTATTTCTACCCAAACAAACCCTTTTTACCAAAATTAGGATAATGAAAGACTGGGAAAAAACAACTTTCTAACCTAGATTAAGAATGCAACTTATGAACTGCACAGGATCTCTGACCCACTGAGCCATGCACATAAAATACTCCTCTGTGATCTGCATAGCACGCACTTTTTGTGGCAGGCATATTGACTCTCTGCGCTACTTTAGATGAATCAAAGCTGCCACTAGACAAAACTCTGATCAGTAGGTACATTAATCAGCAGTTATCTTGGCTCTTTTATTGTTACCGGAAAACTGTTGGATATACAAGGAACTCTGCAGTGCTTTTAAAACTGCCACAAAAGCAGCCCCCAGCAACAAAGTGGCCCCACCTTGCCAGCCTCCTGGGGAAACGCCTGATGCCCGGTACAGCCAGTCCAGCCGTGTTGGGGATATACAATAATATTTTTAAAACTCTGCTGCAATGAAGGGCTTGTCTGTCTTGTGCACATCCTACCACAGGAGCGAGGAAACAGAACAGATCATCTTATCATAACCATGGCCATAGGGCTCTCTAGCTGGGACTTAAAGCTCCTAAGTCACACAGCACAAGCAGACCTGTTAGACAATGCCCACTGCTGGCCACTGGCTGGACACAGCTCACTTGACCAGCCCCATAGCTTTGAATAAGGTTTGCCTATGCAATGCTGTGTATGGATAACAAATCTGCAACAAAAAGGGTGATGCAGACCAAGGCTGAGGTAAACAAAAACGACTGTGTGCGACAGCCACTGCAATATAATATGGGGTGCTGAGAGACACAAATGTTTCCATCGATGCCCTTGAAACTACCCTACTCCAGTAATAATAATGTAGTGTCTTTTGGCAGAAAGAGGCTGTCATTGTTTTCCACATCTCAAACACAGGGATCACCTTTCAGTGCCACAGGAACGCCTGCGTGTATGTGCTGCTGACTGGGATGGGGGTACTTGTTGTGAGATAGAAAGTTAGAACCCCAAAGCCTCTTTCACTCTCCTGGGTAGTTTGATAGAGCGGTCAGAGGTGGTGGGAAGGTTAATTCAGATAAAGTGTGTGTAACACTATTATTATACAGACAATAAATAGGAAAGTCTGTTCATGTTCTTACTTAAAGAACGCTCTAATAAACACCTAGAATTATGCCACAGTGAAACTAAGAAAGCCTTGCGGTATCTCAGCCCACTAGTCCCAACTAAGGCCATATTTAAACGTAGCATTCATGTTGAGAATTGTCCTATGGTTTGTGCGGTTTCTGTTCTGCGGGTTGGTCGGCTAGTCTCATAGAAAGCAGTGCACAATGCTCTCCCTGAGACTTCAGCACCGTGGATAGCTCCGTGGTCGTGGCGAGTGCTGAAAGTCACACCCGGAAGGCCTCCTCGGAGACGTCGCGTTGGCGGGAAGGCGTGTGGCGTCCCCAGACCGTGATACAGAACAAGCGGCGGCGGAGAGGAGTCCTTGCTGTGGCGTGTGCTGATAGTCCCACATACGACTGTGTCTCACACAACCCTGCTTCACACTGAAAATACCTACATTTACAATACCCCACACACTCACGGAGAGGGAAAGAGGGCGCTGGCGGCTGTGGGTCTCACTCTAAAAGTGACCACATCGGCCAGCTCACTACAGTGCGCCTGCATCCTCCTGGGAGATAGTTTTGGGGCGGCCCCCGAGAGCCAGCTGCCTGGAGGACCATTTTACTACCCAATTTGCGGCGGCGGCATAAGGCGCGCCTGTGAATGGCTGGCTAGCGTCGAGGATTTCCCGTTAATAATGGGAAACATGGGAACTGTCAGGGAAAAGCAAAACATGGCAGGATGAGGCAGATGGCGCCAGCAGCTGTGCACGTTGTGCCGACACTGACAGGCAGAGGCTATATCACGATATAAATCTATTGCAATACAAACTCTGAAAAGGACTTGGAATAGCCGGGCACAGAAACATGGCTGGAGTCACGCTTAGTCTGAGAGAAAGCGGGAGCAGGGGAGGGGGTCACTGCTGTGCTTTTAAAACCGGTGCTCAGGTGTAAAGGGTCAGGCAGTGCTGCGAGAAGAGACTTCTGCTGTTAACACAACAGATTAGAAAGGATCCCTGCGACGTCTGCCTGGGATCCCGACAGATCTTGACCCACTGTCTCTGGGCTCTTCGGCATTAAGTGTGGGCAGTCTGACGGGTGACGTCACTTCTTACCAGACTCCGCAGTGAGCTGGCGAGGGTTGCCCTGCTGTACACTCAGCCACGACACGCCACGTTCCTTGGGCCTAGTCCATGCTTTACTCTGCCAGCAAAAGGGCAGGGGGAAGCCTTTTCCACTCCACTCTCCACCTCACTAGATCCTCGGGTCCATTTACAGCACTATATGTTCAACCACAAATTGAAAGAAGAGGCGAAGGCTGTGGACGGATCACCAGACGCCAGTGATGTCGTCATTCTGGCGCGAAGTACAAGATGACACGGAAAAGACAGTTTAGATGAGAGAGAACTTAAGATGCAGTGGAGGTCATCAACGTATGGGAGTCCTCTGGCAGTGCAGCTCCCACTGTGACGAGGGCCACTGGAATTATGCGGCAGGAGAGCTCCACATTCTGCGGCAGTGTTGACTAAATTATGCGGAAAGGAAAGGCACATTATGTAGGATAATGCGGCACATTTTTTGATAGTATTACTTCACTATTTTGTCATTTTTACACATCGTTATACTGTCTGGGCAAATGTGTCACCTCATTAGCACCAGTTTAACAAACAAGTGCAGAAATAAGCAACTGAAAAACAGCCAGTTCACCTTTCCGAAGGGCTTTCCACTGCTCACAAACCCATGTCGCCACGCTTTTAGTAACTCTTGATCCGTTTGTCTAATAAACAACTTTTTTTGTTACGTTCTGCAAAATGAGCAGCAGATTTTCGATTTTGTGGTAAAACCGGCACATCCATAAGTATGCAAAAGAAAGAGCCACAGACTCGTAGCATTCCAGTGGCCCTGACTGAACATGAAATATATCAGAGGCGGAATGCGCAAACCTCTTCCGCATTCATTCACTCCACTTCTAATGTCCAGTAGGCAGGCGTGCAGCAACCCACACCAGGAAGCTGAGCAGTAGCGAGGATCCCTTCCACGAACTGCAGACCTTCGCCTCGACCCAAGCGTGCCTGTCATTTCCGTGCTTTACGTTACGGAACCCTCACTTACTCGGGTCCGCTTAGAAGGAATGGCTGAATAATCCAGAAACGGAAAAGTAAACACGTTTTGAAGTGTAGCCCTGTTACAGACACACTTAGAGTCTTGTTTCCAGCCCTGAGCTCCAAAAGACTATCCCAAGGCACCACCCAGAGTCCTCTCCTACCACCTCTCTCGCTCCATCTTTGGCTAGCGCTCAGAAGCCGCAAAAACAAAGCCGGATGCCTAGGAGGCGGGAGTGCATTTATTGGAAGGTTATTCACTGGGGCCTGGCACACTGCGCTGCTGGGTGAAGAGGGGCTTGGTGCCAGAGAATGCGTCACGAAGTGTGTGTGTGAAGGGGGAGGGTTGGGGGGGGGGGACAGAAAACAAGATGGCGATTACAATTTGGCAGGGGCATCCTGCGGGAGGAGGATAATCTTGTTGGTGCCAGACTGAGGGTAAATAGATTCTTGTGGAAGATTCGGTTTGAAAAAAACAACACAGGACAGTTCAAAGAACAATAATAAAGGCCAATATTTTCTGATAAATACAAACTCACCAGGAGTGTGGGCTGCGATTAAATAAATACAAACATTTATTGTTCTTATATCTCAGAACGTCTCCAATTCAAGCTAAAGTTGAAAAGGTAAAGAAACCCCACAATGTTTCGCAAAGTCACAATCCAAACTCCCAACAAACATAAGCCCTGAAGTAAAATCCAAACTGAGGCCTAACTACAAGTTAGGTGAAAAGTTAAAATCGCCACAAAGGTTTGCCCGATCTAACATGGCTACTCCCACCTGGACAAAAATGACAATGTGGGTTTGTTTCTCCGTTGACATTTAATACTATTTTATAGACTCGGATGCAGCCAAATCGCCGGAGGCTGGGACTATCCGGGTCTCGATCAGGGGCACACACATAAATGGTGCAGCAGGTGCAGTGGCACCGGGCCCCAGAGGTATGAGGGGATCACTAAAGAACTGTCTTTTACTACCCTCCCATGGTAGTCATTTACCCATGATCCAATATAGGGGGGTCATTTACCCTATTGCCTAGGGGCCCACCACTCACTTGCTCCGCCATAGGTAGGAAGTGTCACTCACGGGCCACTAAGAGCCATGCGTTTGGTCTTTGTGCTATTATTCATCATATAACTAGGCTTTGGGACTTCCAAGGTCCCCTGTCTGGGACATGAAAGCTTAGCATAGAGGCTGTCAAGGAGAACCCTCCAACTCTTATTAAATGGAGCCCTCTTATGGGCGTGCTTCCACCTCCAGGAAGGACAGAGCTGTGCTCAACTGCCTGTCGAAAGACCAACACCAAGGGTGAGGGTTGAGGGGGCACTCAACAAGATCAGACAATCCCTCTCACCCAGGGCCCATTTCCGAGCAAGAAGGACTTGTGCAGTGGAAGTTCAACTCACCCTCGGTGAGTGGGGTCAGAAGAAAGACAGCTTCCCAGATCCTGGGGTGCCCGCTGTGCAGGGACCATTGTTGCTCCCTGGGGCCCTCCAAGGAGGACCGCAAAATGTCTTCATAAGCCTGGGTAGTGAATCCAGCAGAAGGGTCGCTGCGGGTTTCAAAGGAAAGGGCTCAGCCTCTACCAGTCTGGAGCCCACCACATGGCCGTCTTCAGGCTCAGAACTACGCAATCCCTCAAAGACAAACCGCAAATAGAGGATTGGTGGTACCATCGCTGAGGTACCACCAACATTAGTAAGCTTATCATCAGGGGCCCTCTCCCCATGGGCACAACATTTTGTGGAGGAAGGTGGGCAGAATGGAGCCTCCTCTTACTCTTACTAGCTCCAGCTATCCACACTGAAGAAGGCTTCTAGCAGCAGTGGTGGCACTACACCAGGGAAGCCTTATCTGCTCTGCTCAGACCAAACGCCTTTCCCTTGTGCCCAAATGACATCATGGAGGCACAGGGATCCACAAATTATATCAGTGACAAGACTGCGGTCCTGCCACTGCGACACGTGTATGCGATATAACGAAATGCTTAAGACAAGGTAGCCACACAGAAGTTCATCCGAGCAAAGGTGCAGACCTTTCCCATAGCCTCCAGGTAGCAGAGACACTTTACCTAATGCTGGTACTTCTTAGCCACCACCTCTAGGCCTGTGAGTCAGTCTTCAAGAAAAGGGAGTCAAATGGCATTGGCCGATTATAGCTTACAAGACCTAGGGGTCGGCAACCTTTAAGACATAAGCCAGAAACATCCCCACAGGCAGGGCAGGGTTGAAAGGTGGTTTTTCACACTCTACCCACATTGGGTCAGCCTTTGTGATTCCTCTTGCTGGACCGCTGTTCGTGCTGAGTTTAGGGGCCTAATGTTTGCTTTGATTTCAAGGTTCTGCTTTGAGGTCAGGGTCTGTCCTAGAGTCCCCTCGGTGGTGTCTGTCCCAAGTCACATATACAGTGCACCCTGGGCTTTGCTTTTTACTTTATCGAATTAGTGGGAAATTCCTGCAAGATTTGCACAGATCACAAAAGAACACAAATGAACCCCAACGGTACCCTTGCTTCAAGCCCCAACCAGACCCTTGCAGCCTTCCTGCCCATCTCCACCAACACACAGTGGACAACCCTGAACATCTGGCCTACCATCATCCTTAAAAGAAACTGCAACAAATATGCAGTCCATACATGCCAGGACACCCTCGAACTCCTGCCCTCACCACGCATTTATCAAAGTACTGGATCAGCAGAGCCCAAGTACTGGACCAGTGCAGCTATCAGCCCAATCCTGAATGATTCAATGATCACAGTCACCTACCTGGATGCCTACAAACATGCCACAGTACTCTCCCTCCTCAAGAAACCCTCGGCTGACCTGAAGACGCTAGCCAACAATTGGCCTATCACCTTGCTACACAACCCGCCAAAAGTAATAAAGAATATTAATTACTAATCCCTAGCCGCACACCTCACTGAAAACCACCTCTCCGACTCGACTCAGTCCAGATTTAGGCCCTTCTATGGTACAGAGACCAACATCATCGCCTCCTGGGATGATCATGGACAAAGGTGACACCATGGGCCTCATCCTACTGATCTGTCCGCAAGCTTCAATACCGTCTCCTACCCCAACCTTATCCAATGACAGCATAAAGCCGGCGTCCAAGGTCCTGTACTATGCTGGCTTTGTTCCTTCCTGACCGGTAGCATCGAGCCGGCCCTCCTTCACCTCGGACTCCTTCAATCTTATCTGAAGGGTTCTACAGGTATCCTCACTCAGTCCCATTCTGTTCAACATTTTCATGACCACACTCAACAGCATCATCCACACCCATGGAATCAACATTATTTTCTGTGCTGGCGTGGTGACACCTAAGTCCCTCTTCCTCAGCGATATGACGCCAAACACCAGGACCAATTTCTCTGCTTGCATGACCAAAGTTGCTAAATGGATTAAAAACAACTGCCTCATGCTCAACACAGACAAGATCAAAGTAGTAATGTTTGGTAAAGACAAATCAATCTGACACTTCACATGGTGGCCTGCAGAACTCGGACCCCCACTCTTCCCAGCAACCCACATACAGAACATCAGCATAGTAAATTACAGCCCACTCTCCATGATTGGCCAAGTGGACACAGTCTCCGTGTCCTACTACACACACTCAAGATTCTCAAGAAAATCTTCAAATGGCTCCCCAGCAATATTAGCAGAACAGTCGCCCAAGCCCTCATCACCAGCAAGCTGGAATATGGCAACTCTCTCTATGGTGGAATCAACACTGAACTGACCAGAAGACTCCAGACCATACAAAACTCAGTGGCCAGGCTCACCTTCAACCTCCGATCCCACACTCACATCACCCCACAACTCAAAGAGCTCCACAGGCTCCCAATCCACAAACGAGCATTCTTCAAACTCCTCACACTAACATGCAAAGCCTTACACAACACTGACCCCACACATACCTCAACAACCACATAAAATTCCACAAACCTACCACATACCTCCACTCAGCCGAACTACTAGTCGCACTACGCCTATGCAGAACCAGATCTGGCAGTCGTGCATTCTCCTACTTCAGTCCTGAAGCCTGGATTGCCCGCCCCTGCACATCAGAGTCCCCTCCTCACTGCTTGAATTCCACAAGAAACTGAAAACCTGCCAAGACTGACGAGCAGCTTGGTTACCAGTACAGTAACAAAAGCGTTGAACTCAGTCAAGCCGCTGGTTGATCCTCCATAAGCTTGCATCAGTTCAGCATTTTCCCATCTCTCCGGCTCCTTGTGAACGAGAGGGGGGTGTTTTTGGCGTTCATAAGGCGTATAGCAGCGGTCAGGACTCTTGCGTGTATGCCAGTCTTTATGTGGGTGTGAGTCCACTCAGTACAGCCTTCTTTTGTGCATGTAAAGACGGAGTGATACATAGATTCTTCCTGGCTTTAAGTGGGCCGGGTCTCACCGGTGCTCAGTACCACCAGTTTTTTAAAGGGGGCATCGAAACAGGTCTTTATCGGGCTCTGTTTTGTGCCCTGGCACATGTGGTCCGTTTTTTTTCCGGACTGTAGTGACAGCAGGTATATCAATGCGCGCGTGCTCAAACTGCTCACCTCTCACTAGTGGAGAAATTATGGCATGACGTTATGCCAGGTGAGCGTTGTAGGGGAAGGGAAATCCTTAAAAGAGAGTCGTTTTCTCTCTGGATTTCTTTTCTCTTTTTGAAACTCAGGAGCAGCAACATTGCGGCAGGGTCACCAGGGCTTTAAGTGGAAGCTTTTTCAATATTATATACAAGCCATAGTTGCAGCTTATTTATCTTATGCAACTAACAACGATTGACAAAGCCAATAGTCCTGGCTTGTTGCAGGTATGATGTTACTTGTTGTATCATATATCTGAATGCAATGACAGAAACAGCAAAAGACAAGTTGGGCGGCAAACTACGCTAAGCACAGATTGTTACCTTACTTGTTTTTAAGCCACGCCCTTAATTACATTGCCCACGCCCCTTTGAGAGGCCCCCCCAGTTTTTTCATCCCACTTAAAGCCCTGGATTCTTCATAAAAAGCAAACCCTCTACAGTGGATTGTAATACGGTTCGAGCGGAAGACGCCGGTCAAACCCAAAGACACTTCATTCAGTGAAAACTCCAACATACACAGGCAGGAAAATAAAACTCTCGCAGAGCTGATTGATAAAGGATGCATGGCTTGCACCAAAATGCAACTAAAACTATCTCGGCCCTTTAACTCCAGGAGCGGCGAAAGTCCCTCTCCCTCGACCCCCACAACACACAGTAAAGCGGTAAATAAAAACGCCAATTTCTGCGCTGACACTTTGAATTAAAAAGAAAAGGACAAACAAGAAAATATCTCCAAATCTGTAATTATTCCGAGCCGTCCAGCAGATGACAATGTCGCCCGCGCGCTCCCTGGGCCCTTTTGTCAGCCCCTATCATGGCTTAAGAAGGGGATGGATGGATGGATGGGATGGAATTCGCCGAGAAAGGCCTGAATATGTATTTTATTATAATCGGTAGCAGACTGAAAGAAATCAATTTTTAATTGAGTTTATTATTTGAGCAGGCCCCGCTGTCCATCACTGTGGCTAATGGGATTTCTGTCTCGGGTCAGCCCCCACCCCCAGGAGTTCTGCCACGAGCTCCCGAGGTGCGCCCACCAGCCCCGCCCCCGATGCTGCTGACTGAGGCAGGTTTGTCCCCAGACACTAAATCACCGCCTATCACCAGCTTTGGGCGGGAAATTAACCTTTTCATACGGATGCTGTAGTGTAGGGAGTGATTAATGGGCAGAACCACCCATCGACTGCGAGGGGGGCTCTGCGGACCCGCAGCACTGGGTGCCCTCCTATCTGCCCCCACCAGGCCTCGGGTGGGGCTCAGAGAGGGGCACCTTCAAGAACCGGGGCGAGGGCAGCGTGCTGCCCGGGGGTGCCAGCGCAGGGTGGCGTGACAGGGCAAAGCCGGAGATTCAATGGCACCAGGGCACTGCCCAATCCATGGGTGGGCATGGAGGGCACCCCTGGCACTCAGCCTGTGCCTGTCCTCAGAAACTACACTTATCACCCTAACACACTGCACTCACACACCAGGTGCATTGAAACCAGAGGTAGAGAGCCCCCTTCTGTACTCGAACACATGACATTCTGTACTCAAGACTCCTTACACTGAAACCCAACCAGACTGAACTGCACATGAACTTCCGACATCCTCTGCTTCAGCCTCCGTACACTGTACTGAAACCCAGCCATACTGCACGTGAACAACTGACATCCTGAACTCTACTTGAGGCTCCGTACACTGTACTGAACCCCAACCTACTGTACTCGAACACCTGCCGTCCTGTGCTTCATCCTCGAGATACTGTACTGAAGTCAAACCATACACCTGCCTGTTTGTACATACACCTCTGCCATCCTGTACTCAGCCCTCTTTATACTGTAGTGAAACCCTACCAGTCTGTACTCGAACACCTGCCATTAAACCTCCAGATACTGTACTGAAAACCAACCATGCCGCAACCGAACACTTGAATATCAGTACTTAAAACTCTTTACACTGAAACCCAACCATACTGCACAGGAAAATCTGGCGTTCTGTGCTTAAACTTCGAGGTAATGTACTGAAGCCAAACCATACACTTGCCATTCTGCACTCAAGCCTCTGACATCCTGTACTTGTACCGAAACTCAACTATTCTGTACTCGAGCACATAACATTCTGTACTTAAGACTCTTTACACTTTACCTAAATACAAACACACTGCACACGAACACCTGAAGTCCTGTGCTTAAACCTCCGTACACTGTACTGAAATCCAAAGACACTGCACCCAAACATCAGAATGTATTCAAATCAGAGGTGGTGAACCCCGTACTGCACTGAAACCCAACCATCCTGTACTCGAACACCTGACATGAAACCTCCAGATACTGTACTGAAACCCCGGCATACTTTACTTGAACGCATAACATTCTGTAGTACTTAAGCCCCCGTAAACTGTACTGAAACCCAACCAACCATTCTGTACTCGAACACCCGACATTAAGCATCCGTACACTGTACTGAAAACCCTGCCTTAAAAGACTCGAACACCTTTAATGACAGAATGGGGACTCCACACCTTCACTGTTTCACCGTTGGTTACATGTTCTATTACAAATCCCTTCCACCTCTGTCGTGCATTTATGAATTTAAAAATGCTCACTGTAATATTCTTTAAAAAAAAACATGAAGAGCACGTTCCGAGATGGCTTTTGTATCCACCGGTCATTCCATTTTTACATTATTAGCATCCGTATTTTACAATCATTCAGACATGAGCATAATGTAATTGTAAATAATAAAATGTAACAATTGAGGCAATACAATATATAAACATAATTCATTAATTCAGAAATAATAAAACTACTGATGGATACAAAAGTGATCCAGGGGTGTGGATATTGGTAAAAAGACCATTGCAGAGTTTGCATTTTCGAAATGTAAGCTGTTCAAGCCCCATATTGTACTAAACCTCGAGCCGAGCCCTCAAGCCCAGGCAACTGTCCTTAAACACCAACAGGCCACCTCACATTCTATACACTGCGTTCAATCTCCTATGGACCTTGCCCAGCCCCTGCATAATTTGAGACATTATACTCAAACCCCCTAAGCATTTTCCTCAAAACCCTGCATGCTTTGAACTATATACGGACAATATATACTTCTATACATTGTCCACCTAAATGTACTGTACTCAATTCCAAGCATTTTTGTGAAAGCTAGCTTATACACCGGGTTATGTGTATATTTCCTGGACTCTATCACACATTGTTATAATATAGATTGAAATACCATGAATTATGAATTTATAAAACTTCTTTTTAATTATTTTTTTCTCACAGTTATTAAGTTGTTTTTTATCACTTTTTTTTAAAATCACAATTTGTACAACTTTTTACAATAATTCATCCAGAACATAAATATATTTCTAATCATTGATATTTATAATCCATGCACTAATGTATAAGTCAACAATTGATTGTCAATGCCAAATACAAAACTGAATCCAATCCAACGCGTTTCGGCGAGTTGCCTTCATCAGGAGTTCTGTATTTTCAATTGCTGGTATGATACTTAGGTATCTGTTGAGTATATGCGCACAGTATATATATATATATGCAGTATATGGGTATCCGACGGAAGGATCTTGAACAAGATTGCAATCTGTTAAGTAGTCTCAACTGACAAAAGATGGGTGGCTCAATGGCACGTCACGTTCCATCAAATGATGTGTGATGCTCCCTTGATATAAGGTTCTAGTAAAATAAGATGATTTTTATAAATCTTGTACTTTAGACTTCCGGGACAGACGGACGGCTTGGCAAGTTTACATAGCGCGAAAGGAGGTGCTTTAAGAGTCGAGGTCTGTTATTATCCGAATTGGAAAACTGAAGGGTGTAGCTGGGACAAAGATGAATGTTGTATCTGTTTACATAGCGCAAAAGGAGGTGTTGAAAGAAAGCCGTAACGTGATCCCGTCTGGCCCGTACTGCTGCCGATTCCAATTCCAAGCATACCATACTCAAATATAATATACTCATGCCCACGAAGACTGTTCCTCGTCCTCTATACATTGTATTTAAGCTCCTATATTTTATGCCCAACCCCCCATGTACTGTACTCACACCCCTATATACTGTAGGGGAACCTATACAAACCATAATCAAACTCACTTCTATCATACTACTCACTTACTACAGTACTCCACGTTTTACACACTGTGTTAAAACCCACTGTATGCTGTACTCAAACCCCTATATACTATAGGGAAAATGGTACAGACCATAATCAAACTTACATATACCATAAGAATCACTTATGACAGGACTGAATGTTTTACATACTGTGCTATAACCCACTGTATGCCGCACTCTAACTCACATCCTATTGCACTCCGACCCCTCCCGCCCTACAGTCAGACCTACAAACTCTATTCAAGTTCAAATCATCAACTGGGAGCATTCAAACCCTACGTATGCCGCACACAAACCCCCACATACGTCCTCATACCGCTACATAACTGTGTTCAAATCCAGAGACACTCTACCTAAAGGCCCACAATACCATGTGAACCATAGTGTAACTCTCAGAAGCAACTAGGAACTGGAACTCTGGAAATATGTGCTTTTGGTGTATTTGAATATAAAATACAATGCTGAGGGGCAAAGTCCTTCAACGCAGCTTTCCATACGCATAACTCACTGCAAACATAGTAGCCAGGGTCAGACTCATTTCATTTTCACCTTAACCAGCGCAAACCAGTAGAAAGCGTAATAACTGCCTACGAACCACAGACAACCAATGCGTGGTTATCCCAGAACTGCAGCAAAAGGGCCTCAGATTAAGAAAGTGCCACATGCCATAACACTTGTGTTCAAATGGTCTTCACATGCGGATATACAATGGTACAGAAAAGCTGATAGCATGTAACAAAACACAGCACAAGAAGGCTGAGTGCCAGGGGGGCACATTATCTCCTCTGTGTGCAGCTCCCTCAAACACCGCCCCAAAACCCAGCATTCAACGGGCAAACGGACAACACTGCACCCAGTACAGCACTGGCGGGAAATCTATGTGGCTTTATCATTTTGGCGTGGCCTGGCGCCCTACCCTCCTCTCTCCCTTCCTCAGGGAGATGGACTGAAGATCTGTGCCTGACAAAAACAGAGGGTCGCCGGATGCTACCCCACCTGCCCGTCTCTCGCTTGCCTCTTCCATGAGGCAGCAGTAAACGTGGGCGAAAACTACATTTCAACACTTTTTACTTGTATTCAGCAATAGTTCGTGTACTCCCTACGTTTGACCGTTTCATCAGGTGCAGTTGCACCAGGACTCAGGGACCCCACCGACTAGGGAGCCCATTGCATTGCTTGCACCAGGGCTTATTGCACTCTTGCTTATGCCACTGTGAAACAGGGGTGCCTCAGGCTCACTGACTCCAGATGGGTCCTCAGAGCCTTTACACATCAAATAAGATAATAAAACAGCCTTAAGGGTGAGTCAGAGGAAAGAGTCAGCTCCTAGGGGTGCGAAGCTCACACGCACACACCCTCACTCGCTCTCTCTCTCGCACGGTTAATGCGAGTCTACAGGAACGCCAGGATTTATGAACTCCATTCTGATGGAAGACCAAGATTTGATCAATTCTGGCAAAATTGAACATGTTAAGGATGGGAATCCTGATTTTTTATGTTTGCCTACGGTGAATCCAGGGTGATTTATTCTTAACTATAGGAATACCAGGATTTCCTTGTGGTGGCCTGTAGGGACTTCATGGTTAATTTACCAGTCACCGCATAACAGAATGTTTCCTCCGCAAGGCTCCAGAACATGCCAGTGAGATTTGGATCCCCTTTGCACGATCTTCTAACGCGGGCGGTCGCTGGCGTTCGTGGTCAGAGGGCTGCTGTTAGAGTGGACTTTCGACAGCAAACTCCACTCGAATGGTCGCGCACTCTTTCGCAACCCATGCTGCAGTTCGCACTGATTGGAGCGCTGCTAGTGCTGATTGTAGCACGAGCAGTGGGGGCTTCATATTTTCCATCCATTGGTGGAATTTCGGGGAATCTCAGTTTTTCTCTACGGAATTACGCAGAGTGAAACTCCACGAGTTCCGTCCACCCCTAATGATAATACCAGGATTATTTATTAATGCATGCTAATGGGGACTGCAGGATTCATTTATTCCTCACTATGGGAATGTCATGAATTATTAAATCCGGACTTGGGCATTCATTTCTTCCAGTCTATGGAAACACCAAAAACCAACAATGGCTGTCAATGGGAACAGGAGGATTGATTCATTCCGCACTAAGGGAATAGTGGGCTTTATAAATATCCATCAGTGGGAAAAGGGGATGTATGTAGTCCCCACTAAGGGAATGCTGGAGCCTAATCACGAGGACCCGAGCTAGGACAGAATCCCTGAAGGGGAAACCTTAAGGTGTAACCATCATCTGCCTGGGCCTTGCCCATGAGGAGGGGTTGGGACTAGATCATATATGATTAGTTTGTACTCATTTGTGATCAAAGAGAGAATAGGAATACGATAGCATTGCGTAAAATAAACAAGCCATTATTATATATTAGAATTACATTTATATTGTTCGCGAATCACCCAGGAATGGCAGAAACATTCTTCCTCACACAGGGAGAAAGTGGGACACGGGGAGGGGGGAACATTTCAGCAGGCGATGGTCACCTCGAGGAACAGGGTCAGTGGGAGACGTTAACAAGAACAAGCAGGTGACAAGGGGGGTTCGACAGTTGTTGTGATGTCTGGTCTTTCCCCTGGTGTGTGTACAAGTGGCTGTATAAGAGGCAGGCGTGTCTTTCCATTGAGGTGTGTGTGCTATAGGAAGTGTGTGGAATCCAGGCTTTATCACTGTGTTTACTGGGGGCAGTGTGAGAGCTTGACTTGAAAGGAGTTGTGCTTGTGTCTTGCATTTCTCCTAGTTAGTGTGTATACGTGGTTGTATAAGAGGGTGACGTGAACTTCCTTGCCACTGGTGTGTGTTTGTGTACATTTGAGATGTTTCTGTCTTCCTTACCCCAGGTGTGTAATGTGCTTGTATTGGAGGGAGGTGTTTGTGTCTTGCATTTCTCCTAGTTGGTGTGTATATGTGGTTGTATAAGAGGGTGATGGGAAAATCCTTGCCCACTAGTGTGTGTTTGTGTACAGTGGAGATGTGCTATGTCCTCTGTCTTTACCCCAAGTGTGTAATGTGCTTCTATTGGAGGGAGGTGATTGTGTCTTGCATTTCTCCTAGTATGTGTGTATATGTGGCTGTCTAAGAGGGTGACGTGAGCTTCCTTGCCCACTGGTGTGTGTTTGTGTACAGTGGATATGTGTTATGTCCTCTGTCTTTACCCCAGGTGTGTAATGTGCTTGGGGGAGGGAGGTGTTTGTGTCTTGTGGAGATGTGCTATGTCCTACTTACCCCAGGTGTGTAATGTGCTTGTATTGGAGGGAGGTGATTGTGTCTTGCATTTCTCCTAGTATGTGTTCATATATGGCTGTATAAGAGGGTGACATGAGCTTTCTTGCCCACTAGTGTGTGTTTGTGTACAGTGGAGGTGTGCCACGTCCTCCTTACCTCAGGTGTGTAATGTGCTTGTATTGGAGGGAGGTGTTTGTGTCTTGCATTTCTCCTCATATGTGTGTATATATGGCTGTATAAGAGGGTGACGGGAGTTTCCTTGCCCACTGTTGTGTGTTTGTGTACAGTGGAGATATTTCTATGTCCTCCTTATCTCAGGCGTGTAGCGTGCTTGTATTGGAGGGAGGTGATTGTGTCTTGCATTTCTCCTAGTATGTGTGTATATGTGGCTGTATAAGAGGGTGCTGTGAGCTCCCCTGCCCACTGGTGTGTGTCTGTTTACAGTGGAGGTGTGCTATGTCCTCCTTATCTCAGGTGTGTAATGTGCTTGTATTGGAGGGAGGTGTTTGTGTCTTGCATTTCTCCTAGTTGGTGTGTATATGGGGTTGTATAAGAGGGTGATGGGAAAATCCTTGCCCACTAGTGTGTGTTTGTGTACAGTGGAGATGTGCTCTGTCCTCTGTCTTTACCCCAAGTGTGTAATGTGCTTCTATTGGAGGGAGGTGATTGTGTCTTGCATTTCTCCTAGTATGTGTGTATATGTGGCTGTCTAAGAGGGTGACGTGAGCTTCCTTGCCCACTGGTGTGTGTTTGTGTACAGTGGATATGTGTTATGTCCTCTGTCTTTACCCCAGGTGTGTAATGTGCTTGTATTGGAGGGAGGTGATTGTGTCTTGCATTTCTCCTAGTATGTGTTTATATATGGCTGTATAAGAGGGTGACATGAGCTTCCTTGCCCACTAGTGTGTGTTTGTGTACATTGGAGATGTGCTATGTCCTACTTACCCCAGGTGTGTAATGTGCTTGTATTGGAGGGAGGTGTTTGTGTCTTTCATTTCTCCTCGTATGTGTGTATATGTGGCTGTATAAGAGGGTGCTGGGAGCTTCATTGGCCACTGGTGCGTGTTTGTGAACAGTGGAGATGTGCTATGTCCTCTGTCTTTACATCAGGTGTGTAATGTGCTTGTATTGGAGGGAGGTGTTTGTGTCTTGCATTTCTCCTAGTATGTGTGTATATGTGGCTGTATAAGAGGGTGCTGTGAGCTTCCCTGCCCACTGGTGTGTGTTTGTGTGCAGTGGAGGTGTGCTACGTCCTCCTTATCTCAGGTGTGTAATGTGCTTGTTTTGGAGGGAGGTGTTTGTGTCTTGCATTTCTTCTCGTATATGTGGCTGTATAAGAGGGTGCTGTGAGCTCCCCTGCCCACTGGTGTGTGTTTGTTTACAGTGGAGGTGTGCTATGTTCTTTTTATCTCAGGTGTGTAATGCCATTGTATTGGAAGGAGGTGGTGGTGTCTTGCATTTCTCCTAGTATGTGTGTATATGTGGTTGTATAAGAGGGTGACAAGAGCTTCCTTGCCCACTAGTGTGTGTTTGTGTACATTGGAGATGTGCTATGTCCTACTTACCCCAGGTGTGTAATGTGCTTGTATTGGAGGGAGGTGTTTGTGTCTTTCATTTCTCCTCGTATGTGTGTATATGTGGCTGTATAAGAGGGTGCTGGGAGCTTCATTGGCCACTAGTGCGTGTTTGTGAACAGTGGAGATGTGCTATGTCCTCTGTCTTTACATCAGGTGTGTAATGTGCTTGTATTGGAGGGAGGTGTTTGTGTCTTGCATTTCTCCTAGTATGTGTGTATATGTGGCTGTATAAGAGGGTGCTGTGAGCTTCCCTGCCCACTGGTGTGTGTTTGTGTGCAGTGGAGGTGTGCTACGTCCTCCTTATCTCAGGTGTGTAATGTGCTTGTTTTGGAGGGAGGTGTTTGTGTCTTGCATTTCTTCTCGTATATGTGGCTGTATAAGAGGGTGCTGTGAGCTCCCCTGCCCACTGGTGTGTGTTTGTTTACAGTGGAGGTGTGCTATGTTCTTTTTATCTCAGGTGTGTAATGCCATTGTATTGGAAGGAGGTGGTGGTGTCTTGCATTTCTCCTAGTATGTGTGTATATGTGGTTGTATAAGAGGGTGACAAGAGCTTCCTTGCCCACTGGTGTGGGTTTGTGTACAGTGGATATGTGCTATGTCCTCTGTCTTTACCTCAGGTGTGTAATGTGCTAGTATTGGAGGGAGGTGTTTGTCTTTTGCATTTCTCCTCGTATGTGTGTATATGTGGCTGTATGAGATGGTGCTTGGAGCTTCCTTGCCACTGGTGTGTGTTTGTGTACAGTGGAGATGTACTATGTCCTCTGTCTTTACCCTAGGTGTGTAATGTGCTTGTATTGGAGGGAGGTGTTTGTGTCTTGCATTTCTCCTCGTATGTGTGTATATGTGGCTGTATAAGAGGGTGCTGGGAGCTTCCTTGCCACTGGTGTGTGTTTGTGTACAGTGGAGATGTGCTATGTCCTCTGTCTTTACCTCAGGTGTGTAATGTGCTTGTATTGGAGGGAGGTGTTTTTGTCTTGCATTTCTCCTTGTATGTGTGTATATGGGGCTGTATAAGAGGGTGATGGGAGCTTCATTGCCCACTGGTGCGTGTTTGTGTACAGTGAAAATGTGCTATGTCCTCTGTCTTTACCCTAGGTGTGTAATGTGCTAGTATTGGAGGGAGGTGTTTGTGTCTTGCATTTCTCCTAGTATGTGTGTATATGTGGCTGTATAAGAGGGTTTCTGGGAGCTTCCTTGCCACTGGTGTGTGTTTGTGTACAGTGGAGATGTGCTATGTCCTCTGTCTTTACCCCAGGTGTGTAATGTTCTTGTATTGGAGGGAGGTGTTTGTGTCTTTCATTTCTCCTCGTATGTGTGTATATGTGGCTGTATAAGAGGGTGCTGGGAGCTTCATTGGCCACTGGTGCGAGTTTGTGTACAGTGGAGATGTGCCATGTCCTCTGTCTTTACATCAGGTGTGTAATGTGCTAGTATTGGAGGGAGGTGTTTGTGTCTTGCATTTCTCCTAGTATGTGTGTATATGTGGCTGTATAAGAGGGTGCTGGGAGCTTCCTTGCCACTGGTGTGTGTTTGTGTACAGTGGAGATGTGCTATGTCCTCTGTCTTTACTCCAGGTGTGTAATGTGCTAGTATTGGAGGGAGGTGTTTGTGTCTTGCATTTCTCCTCGTATGTGTATATATGTGGCTGTCTAAGAGGGTGACGTAAGCTTCCTTGCCCACTGGTGTGTGTTTGTGTACAGTGGAGATGTGCTATGTCCTCTGTCTTTACCCCAGGTGTGTAATGTGCTTGTATTGGAGGGAGGTGTTTGTTTCTTGCATTTCTCCTCGTATGTGTATATATGTGGCTGTATAAGAGGGTGCTGGGAGCTTCCTTGCCCACTGGTGTGTGTTTGTGTACAGTGGAGATGTGCAATGTCCTCTCTCTTTACCCCATGTGTGTAATGTGCTTGTATTGGAGGGAGGTGTTTGTGTCTTGCCTTCTCCTCGTGTGGGTGTATATATATGGCTGTATAAGAGGGTCTTGGAGCTTCCATGCCCACTGGTGTGTGTTTGTGTACAGTGGAGATGTGCTATGTCCTCTGTCTTTACTCCAGGTGTGTAATGTGCTAGTATTGGAGGGAGGTGTTTGTGTCTTGCCTTCTCCTCGTATGTGTGTATATGTGGCTGTATAAGAGGGTGTTGGGAGCTTCATTGCCCACTGGTGTGCGTTTGTGTACAGTGGAGATCAAGCATGGGCGAATTTTGCGAATCTGGAGTTCGCGAATTTGCGTATTTGCGAACTCTCATTCCGCAAAATCCGCGAATTTGCGGCTTTTTTTTGTGTTCGCGAGGGTTTCTGCCAGTTCGCGAGGGTTTTGTACCAGTTCGCAATTGCGATCTTACTTGTTGGCTCGCAACGGTCGCGACTATTTTGTTTCTACGTCTGGTTCATCATCACAGGTTCCCAGCACCCTCTGTTTCACCACTGCCACCCTCTGGTACATCAATGCCACCCTCTGGGTTATCATCACTGTAGATTATGGGGGGGGGGGAAGCAAGCACACCTGCCCTGCTTCAACTGACATGAATTAATTTGGGGTTGATTTATTAATGTGTCACTGTTTTTAAAATTCCAGTCTGGCACCTGCTTCCTTATCTGTAATTTGCTTTCTGTTGCAGTGCAATTTTTTTTCCAGGACCTTTGTGGCCTACTTGTAGCTATTCTATGAGCCTGCTGTGAGGGTCAGAGCAGGGTCATAGAATTGTTGCAACTAGCAACTTAACTCTGGAGGGGCCCCAGTCAGGAAGCACTACAGGGAATGGTCACTATTACTAATGATGAGTTTGAACTTTTGCACCTGCTGAGTGCTTTCAGTTTAGCAAAACTTGTTTTTCTGCAGAACAGCAACTGTAATGCCCCAAACAAACATAGGCAACTGAACTCTGGAGGGGCCCCTCAGGAAGTACTACAGGGAATGGTTACTAATGATGAGTGAACTTTTGCACCTGCTGAGTGCTTTCAGTTTTGCAAAACTCGTTTTTCTGCAGAACAGCAACTGTAATGCCCCAAACAAACTTACTTGTGAAAGTTAATTTCTAATCCAGAAGTGATCCAAAGAAAGTCAAAAGGCCTCAAATCCAAAAAAGTGCAGGCAAATGTCAACCTGAGGAGTTATTCTGATAAAAATCATCATTTTCAGAAGGTCTATGCAGCTTGCTAGTGGATTTCTTGTGCAGAAGTGCAAATTTTGTAATTTCGCGAGTGCGAGATTGTTGCTGCCCGCCGCACCTACATGTTCGCAATTGCGAACTCTTGCGATGCGTCGCCAAACTCCCGCGGGATCCCGCAGCAAGATCCAAAATGGCGCAGCACTCGCAAACTATCGAGAAAAACAACTCGGCAAACGCTGAATGACGGTAAGTGAACGCCACACGCCGCAAAATTGTATCACCAAGAAAAAAAAATCTGCTGCGTGCGAATTTGCGGATTTTTGGTAAATTCACGAGCGTTCGCGGATTGCGAATTTACCGAAAATCCGCAACATCCACGAGCGGAACGGATTTTCCGCCCATGCTTAGTGGAGATGTCCTATGTCTTCTGTCTTTACCCCAGGTGTGTAAAGTGCTTGTATTGGAGGGATGTGTTTGTGTCTTGCATTTCTCCTCGTATGTGTGTATATGTGGCTGTATAAGAGGGTGCTGGGAGCTTCCTTGCCCACTGGTGTGTGTTTGTGTACAGTGGAGATGTGCTATGTCCTCTGTCTTTACCCCAGGTGTGTAATGTGCTTGTATTGGAGGGAGGTGTTTGTGTCCTGCATTTCTCCTCGTATGTGTGTATATGTGGCTGTATAAGAGGGTGCTGGGAGCTTCCTTGCCCACTGGTGTGTGTTGGGCTGGGGCGGGGCTGAAGGGGTTTAGAGAGGGGTAATAGGCGGCAGAAAACTATTGAGAAGCGGGTGTAAGTTTCAGGGCCCTACCGAGGAGTAGCAGCTTCAGAGGCACCCCCTACAGTAACAGCGGGATAGACAGCGAGTAACAACGGCGGAGAGAGGAGGAATCGGGCATGGGGGAAATCAGGGTCAGAGTGAGGCATGGGCCGGGGAGACACAAGATCACCCGGGCAGAGGAGGAAATAAAATCTGAAATAAAAGGAACAAATGTCATTCCATGGATTGACAGGGGCAGACCGAGAAGAAAAAGGGGACACACTGGCCCAGAGTAAGGAGGCAAAGATGGAGTAACGTCCCCGGTAGCAGTGGGAAAGACGCCATCTTAACTATTAACAGGCAAGGGGCAAGAAGGGCACAAACCACCCAGAAAATTAAGGAAACACGAAGGGAGCATCGGCTATAAGAGGGGTGGTAGCAGGGCAGGGTTGGATTGGGATTGAAAATCGGCCCGGGCATGCAAAAAAAATAATAAAATTGGCCCACATTTGCATAATCACTTCTGAAATCACTGCTTGGCGTAATCTTATAAAAAAAACTTTAGGGAGGTAAAAAAAATGCACGTGTTAGTTTAAACAAGTGAGGCCACTTCTACTTAGGCCCCCTGCCCCCGCTCAGTATGTGCACACATTAATGGGCCGGCCAGAGAGACAAAAGGGAGTGACACCTCTTGCCTGTTGCTAAACGGAGGCAATGAGCGCCCATCCGCCTCTAGAAAGGCCACTCAGATACCCACTGGGCCGCTGTGCTGTATTCGAACAATAGAGACAGCGCCCAAATGGCCCCCCAGACTGCTCAAAAAAGCAGCCCACAGCAGAACCCGGACACCGGCCCCTCGGGCATTGCCCGAATGCCCGTGTTTCCAATCCGACGCTGTGGCAGGGGCACACATGAGGTAGTAATAGGGACAGCGAGAGGTGAACCCATGACAGACAGAGGCACAGCAGGGCAGGGACAATCCTCAGGAGCAATAGAAGCAGAAACAGTACTGTGAATAACAAAGGCAGAGCGAGGTAAAGGTAGGAAGTAACAGGGGTCGACAACTCGAGCATGAAGGGCAGAGAGATGAGTAACAGCAGCAAAGGATGAGAGAATGAGCTGAAGCAAGAGTAACAGGTAAAAGAAGAGGAAAGTCACAGAAGTGAAGAAGACCATCCTGAAGAGTAACAGAGCCTACCAGTAGCAGAGAGAATGGTGATGGGGACAGAGAAGAGCAGGAGTGGCCGTGTGTAACAGGAACAGAGCATGGCCTGCCAGGAGCAAAGAAAGGAGTAACAGGGACCGAAAATGAGTAAGAGGACAGTGTGTAATAATAGGAACAAAGCATGGCCTACGAGGAGTAGAGAGAGGAGTGACAGGGACAGAGAAAGGGGTCAGAGGGACAGGGTGTAATAATAGGAACATAGCATGGCCTACCAGGAGCAGAGAGAGGAGTGACAGGGACAGAGAAAGGGGTCAGTGGGACAGGTGTAATAACAGGAATATAGCATGGCCTACAAGGAGCAGAGAGGGGAAACATCCTTTACAACGCAACTTTTACAACGCACTACCAGTAGGACGCAACTTTTAAAACGCAAGTCATTACAACGAATTGCGCTGGAGGGCGCTCTAGATAGGGAATAGTTTAATTACTATCCAAAACCTTCCCTACTATCCACAGGGACTGGAGTTGGACTAGTAAATTAAACTATTCACTATCCAGCTCCCCCCAACGCAAGTTGTTGTAACGACTTGCGTTGTAAAAGTTGCGTCGTAATGGCATTCGTTGTAAAAGCATGCATTGAAATGAAATGAAATGAAATGAAAATGAGATTTATAAAGCGCTACAGTTGCCCTGAGGCGTCCAGGCGCTGAAAAACAGATGGGGCCCTCTTGAGGTTACTTTGCTATGCATTAAACAGCAAGGTTTTTAGCTGTTTACGGAAAGTGGTCAGGTTGGGGTTGTTCCTTAGCTGCAAAGGGAGTGAGTTCCAGAGTTTGGAAACGTTATACGAGAAGGAGCGACCTCCTGCTCTGACTCTGCGAGTTCTGGGGATCTCGGCCAGGAATGCTGTAGAAGAGCGGAGGGATTTATTCGGCCTGTAGGGAGAGATCAGGGGTCGATTAATATCTGGGCCCGTTTCCCAGAAAGTCTGGTGGGCAATGCAGAGCGATTTGAATCTTACTCTGTCCCTAATAGGTAACCAGTGCAAGGTCCTCAAGCTGGTTCTCACTGAGGTCCTCCGGGGGATGCCCAGCAATGCTCTAGCAGCACAGTTTTGGGTGCGTTGAAGTTTCTGTAGGGTGTAGTCCGGGGCTCCCAGGTATAGGGAGTTATTAAAATCCAAGCGGGATTGGATAAGGCCCTGTATAATTATCTGTTTGGCCTCGAAGCAGAGGAGGGGAAGGACTTTCTTAATCACTCTGAGGAGGCCAAAACAGGTAGCTGAGATCTTAGTGGCCTGTGTGTTAAAGCTCAGAGACTTGTCGAGCCAGACCCCTAAGCTTTTGATGTTGTCTCTGGGGGGTGGAGCCGCTCCCATGCTTGGTGGCCAACTCGCCTCTATGGAGACGGGGGAGGCTGTGCCCAGGATCATCAGCTCAGTTTTATCGTCATTCAACTTTAGGCAGGAGCTCATCATCCACTTCTTTACATCCTCCAGACAAGCCGCTAGGTCTGGTGGCGCCTGGAGGCCGCTCTTCTCTGCCAGGGAGACCACCAGCTGGGTGTCGTCCGCATAGGAGATGATCTTTACACCATGCGGACGGACAACCTCAGCCAGTGGCCTCATGTAAGCGTTGAAGAGCGTAGGGCTTAAGGAAGAGCCCTGGGGAACTCCACATCCCAAGGGACGAATGGATGAGCGTGATGTGCCATCGAAGACCTGAAAGGTTCTGTTGGACAAAAAAGAATTGAACCATGTCAGGGCATCTCCGGTCACTCCTAAGTTGGCAAGACGGGTTAGCAAGTAATTGTAATGACATACATCCGCAGAGAGAGGAGTGACAGGGGCAGAGATGAATAAGATGACAGTGTGTTATAATTGGAACAAAGCGTGGCCTACGAGGAGTAGAGAGAGGAGTGATGGGGACAGAGAAGAGCAGCAGTGACAACATGTAATGACAGGAATAGAGCATGGCTTACAAGGAGCAGGGAGAGGAATGACAGGGACAGAGAAGGGTAAGAGGACAGTGTGTAATAATAGGAACAAAGCTTTTTAAAATGTTTTCTATTGTCATGGTTATAAGTAATCTACACAATAAACTTCGTATTGACTTGGACTTGGCATGGCCTACCAGGAGCTGAGAGAGGAGTGACATGACAGAGGAAGGTGCCAGAGTGTCAGGGTGTAGTAACAGGAACAGAGCTTGGCCTACCATAAGCATTGATTTTGCTAAGATGAAATAAAACAGACATGACATACTGTAAACAAACATGGCTGCTTCCGACCCACACACACATTTAGCTGGAACTTCCGTGAACGAGGCTACACACACCTAAAAGAAGGCCAGCAAGAAACACCGGAAGGAATGGAAGCAAAAAACACCGGAAGGAATGGCCAGTAAAAAACACCGAAAGGAATGGCCAGTAAGAAACACCGGAAGGAATGGCCAGCAAAAAACACCGGACGGAATAGCCAGCAAAAAACACCGGAAGGAATGGCCAGCAAGAAACACCGGAAGGAATGGATAACAAAAGACAACAGAAGGAATGGCCAGCAAAATACACCGGAAGGAATGGCCAGCAAGAAACACCGGAAAGAATGCCAGCAAGAAACACCGGAAAGAATGGCCAGCAAGAAACACCAGAAGGAATGGAAGCAAAAAACACCGGAAGGAATGGCCAGCAAAAAACACCGGAAGGAATGGCCAGCAAAAAACACCGGAAGGAATGGCCAGCAAGATACACCGGAAGGATTGGCCAGCTAAAAACCCCGGAACGAATGCCCAGCGAGAGCGGATGAAACATACTCCTCAGGGTCCCCTTCCAAGCAACACCAACTTGTTCTATCTCCTCATGATCTCAGCCACACACTGGCCAACATTTTAATTAAAAGGATGATGACAAACAGCATGATAGTCCAAAACCCCTCTCTTTCCTGCAGAGCCCTATTCACTTCCCACTGATTCATCTTTAAACTGACGCCACCATGTTCCAGTGTGGTAGATTTACTAGACCAATAAAAGGCCCTAGCCCGGCAGCCCCCACTAAGAGCAGATGCCACTGCCTGGTTCTCGTTTTCTAGAAGTTTTAGGTCGCCTCTGACTCGGCGCCACTTTACATCGGCCTGAAAATAGGTTAGGCCTTGTCAAACCTCACACTCCCGTCAGACAATGCTGTCCGTCACATGACAGAGCTATCGGAAAAGGTGATCCTTGTTGGGCTGTATCTGTTGGCCATTAGAACTAGACGGATACAGACCAGGACTTCTTGACTGTCCTTATGAGATGACCCAATGCTCCCTAAACACTGGGCGCCACACAGCCCCCGAGAAATCTGCAGTGACATCCGTGAAAGGGAAACTGTCCAGTTAAACCTGTGTCCAAAGTCTCAGACACCGAAGGACCTCATGTTACTTTGAAATCCAAAGACCTGCCAACCCCCGAGCCAGCCATCATCACCCGCTCTCACAACATCAGCATCTTCATCTATGCCGCAGCAGTGCGCATTACCATGTCAGACGCCCAGCCTGCTTGTGGTCTCTCACATGTGACGCGCATGGATTCAAAGCAAAAGGAAGCGGGCCACCACCTCCCAGCCTTTTCTAGGTGAAACACCACCCCACACACCAAAAAGGTGTCATTTTATACCCAGGTTCAAGTTATTTACACAATAAAAGTAACACTGGTATGAACAAAGCAGAACTTTCCCAGCACTACTAGCAAGTCAGGTCAAGCTACACACTTAAATGTTTTCCAGCATCTCAGTCAGCTGCTTGACCAGCCTCTCGAATAATCGTGATTTGATCAATAGCATGCACTACCTCGTGGACATTCTCATGGATGCCTCAGATAGGAGCAGAGTTCCATCCTGTTGGTGATTATTGTCACAAAGACATTCCTTGCCAGGCAAATCACCGAAGCGTATCTTTAAAAGGCAGGGTCTGGGTGATGAGTTAGGCTTCTGGATTACAAAGATGGCACATTCAGTCACTGATCAGATCCCCAGATTCAGGAATGAGTTAAACAACATAGCAATGGAGTCACCAAGATGCATGTTAACTTGCAAACGATAGACAGATCTCCCTGCTATCACTTCGAGCCAAGGTCTTAGAGCGAATCATCAACAGATGATTCACTGAATACCTCAATGACCACTAACTAATCAACACCACTCAGTCTGCTTCCAGACCCAACCATAGCACGGAAACTGCAGAGGATGAAGTCTCCATGACTCTGGATAGAGAAGACACAGTGGCCCTCATCCTCCTGGACCTCTCTACAGTGTTTGACACAATCTCTTCCTCATCCAATTCCTACACGCCATCAGAATTCAAGGACATGCATTCTGATGGATCTGCACCCAGCCACGGTACCTGCAGGGCGCGGATGTGGAGAGGGGGGGGGGGGGGCAGGGTGGATGGTAGTAATGTATGGATTACGGAGTTTTACATGTAAGTAAACATTTAAATAAATAAAACAAATTTTGTTGCGCGCACTGCATCACATTTGGGGATGCAGTGTACTTAACGAAATTTGTTTTATTTATTTAAATGTTTACTTACCTTGGAAGCTCTGTAATCCATACATTACTACCCCCCACCTTGCCCCTTCCCCCCTCTCCACTTCACCGCCCTGCTGGTACTCCCACTGCCGGCCGCGGCTGTCTGCACCTTCCTGACTGGAAGAACCCAGCCTGTCAGCATGGCACCGTACACCTCGGATGATTCCGACATTATCTATGGGGTTCAGCAAGGATCCTCCCTAAGCCTGACCCTCTTTAAAGTATATATGATCTTTCTAGCTATCATCATCCTCTCTCAGAACATCAACAGCCTCTCCTAGGCAATGACACACACCTCATTCTCTCCCACATAGACAAGACCCCCAGTAGCTGGATCAAGGTAAAAGCCTACATGACTAAAATCGCCCACTGGATGAAGACCACCTGTCTGAACATCGGCAAGACTGAAATGGTAACCTTTGGGAAGAGCACTTCATCATGGGAGTCTACCCGCTGGCCAACAGAGCTAGGACCAACACTCACCCCCACAACCCAGACCAAGAACCTCAGGATCATCATCAAACAGCAAACTCAACATGTTATGTTATGTTAAAGACATTTCTATTGCGTACGGCAACTCAAGAAAGTCCTGGTGCGAAAGTCAAAATGAAGCATAACTGAAAGAACAGTGAATTAAGTGAAAAGCAGAGTTTTTAACCGTTTCCTAAACAGTTTAAGATCTTGAATACCATGCAGTTCCTGGGAAGGGAGTTCCAGGCCTCCGCTGCCTTGTACATCAGGGAGCTACTCCCGTTCTTGAGAGGCGGAAACGGGGAATCACAGCCAGACATGGCTTAGGTGAACGCAGGTGTCTCTGCGGCACGTATAAGCTGAAGCACTTCCTAAGATAAAACGAACCAGGTCCGTACAGGGCTGCATGGGCCAGAGTGAGTGCTTTAAATGTAACTCTTTGGACCAGGGGAAGCCAGTGCAGGTCAAGCAGATGTTGCTTTATGCTTGATCTTCTTGGGATGGTGAGCAGAGCCCTGGCTGCAGCATTTAGTATAACCTGCAGTTTCTTTAACTGGCACCCTGGCAGGCTAATGTACAGAGCATTAGCGTAATCTATACAGGAGAGGATCAGGGGGCCCTGCGTAAAAGGGGAAAAAACTTCCTGAGAGATTTCAATGTGCCGAAGCACTGCCCCGCTAGTTTCTTTATCTGAGTCAAGATGCAGAGATCTTCATTAAACCAAATCCCCAGGTTTTTACTGGATGGCCCGCAGAATTAGGTAGAGGATAGTCTGCCCACCAAAGTGAGCCCCTAAACTGAGGAGGAAAAGCCCCATATAGAAGAATTTCCCACTTGTCCTCATTACACTTGAGCTGAGCAGATGAAAGCCATTTGAAAACGTCTGTAAGACAAGCTGTAGCGCGGGCGGAGATAAATAATTTTTCCCCCAAGTAAAGAGGAGCTGGGTATCGTCCGCATAAGCGATGATCTTAGCTCCCAGCTCCTCCGCCAAATATTTCAGAGGCGGAATATATATGTTGAAGAGGAGAGGGCTCAAAGTAGACCTCCCAAGTCAACTCTTTCACTACCTGATGCTTCCATACCCTAAGGATGCTGAGGAAGGTTTTCAAATGGCTTCCAATCAGCACCCGCAAACCTATCACACATGCCCTCATCCCAAGTAAACTAGTCTGCAATGAGCACATTTCAAACTCCTCACCCACGCTTTCAAGTACTCCATAACATTGGCCCTACACACCTCAACAATCGCACCTGCTTTCACAAACCTTCAAGACACCGTCGCAGATCAGGACTCCTACTTGCACACATCCCATACATACAGAAAACCAGATCCAGCGGTCGAGCCTGGATCAACCTGCTGCTACAAAAATTCTAGAAGACGCTGACGGCCTGGCTGTTCAAGTAGTTCTAATACACCCTAGGTTTAGCTAGACACTCCTGCTTAGCATCAGGATACCCTACTGGACGATAGTGTGCTCTACAAATCTGCATAACATAACAGTTATAGCGGCAGGCAATTAAATAATCTTGTGGGTCTTAAATGTATCTGCCCTTGGGTCCACCACAGCCTCCACGTCAAAGCACCGAGAAGTAGAGGCTGCCAGAGGTTCAGCACACGCTGATACCTGTGAGGCAGAGTCTCTGTTGTGCATAGCTCTGCGTGGAACTCTGAAACTGAGCTATAATGTTCTCATTAACAGTCTTGCCTTTTAATCACTATTTTGGGTAAAATCTGCTTAGGCTTTTTATCTCCTAACTGCAAATAAAAGGCAATTTTGCTTGCCACCCTACTCATAGCATATTTGTTTAATTTATTGGAAGCGTAATTACTTGATGGGTCTGTAACAAAAAAAAGTTGCAGAAGACTCTCTTATTATCATTCAAATCAGACTATGTTATATTTTCAGTCTCCTTATCTCGTGATGGAGGACTCTCATTTTTGCTGGTCTCTGCACTTTTTTTTAATGATGCTATTCTTATGGAGTCGTTATGAAATCCCGTTGTGACTACACCTCTCACCGCAAGGTTACTGATACCACCAGGGCTGGTAACTTCACGTGGGGTGGTGCTACTGGCGGTTGCACGTGGGACTCTGAGGGTCTCCTAGATATCAGGAATCACTTAGGGAATCGGAAGCTGAAATCTAGTGAAACACACAGGATCCGTGGTGCACCCACAGATCTCAAAATTTCAATAGGGTCAGTAACATTCTTTATCAGCACCATCGGGATTGCAGCGTGTCTCATAATGCAGCCCTACATCGTCCCACAGATCCCTGCCCTGAAAGCATCCCAGGACACCACCTTTCATTCAGAACTTCCCATGTGTCATTAAGGTGATTGTATTACTGCTCTATGCGACTGATGATGTCATTGGAGATTAGCATGCCATTGAACAGAGGATAGTCCACCCCTCTGCATATGTGTGTCACTTTCTTAAACTATAACCTAATTATCACATGCAGAGGCAGACTTTATAATATATATGATGCTCATGTCTGCATCCCAGAGATACTATAAGAGACTAGAGCTAATAAGAAAACAGCCAGTCCTCCAATAAGGCGGCAGGCAAATGAAGACAAATGAAAAGCACGTCTTCCTTCGTAGAGGTATTCCCACTGCGGTGTATCAATTAACCTGACCTCATTTATCTTTGTCTTAAGTTTGGAATTACAGTTGATGCAGAACTAGCCATCTGGGACCTATGTATTGTTTTATCAAATGCCACATTCAGATCACACCAACCAGAAAAGGTTACATGTTTGCAGTTCCTCTCTATGGATCTCCCTTTGCCTGGGATTGGGACTTTGGATTGACCCATATGCAACCTCAAGGTCACTGATCATTAAATAAACACCTATCTTAAGTGACCAGCTGTCTTCAAGCAGAGACAGGAAATTTGTGACCAGGATCGCCGCTACTCTGCCGTGAACACTCTGAAATTTACCATTTTGTTGGAACCAGATAACCCGTGGTCAAATAGCCTCTGTGCAGCCAAAGAAGCCCTGAAGCTCGCTGTGGAAAATTGGGACCCTGAGTTAATTAAGTACGCCACCATTAAAAACGCGATAAAAAAACAGGTTCACCTCTGCTCGCGCTCCTCGGACTTGGAATCTTTGGAAACAAGAGGCTTTCACGAGTCCTTAAAACTTCCACACATAGCACAGAACTCCAAACTCCACCTTACCCAGGCGGTGGGGAAACAAGCGTTAAATAGGATTCTAGCGCTTAGATTACATCCACAACCCCTCAAAGAACTCTACCCTTCGGGCTCACCCTGGATAAGGCACTCGGAGTGTCGGCTTTGTAAATATAAACATGAGAGCTTCGCACACATTTTATTTTGTTGCCCGGCGTTGTCCCCTGAGAGTAACCTTTACCTAAAGCCAATTTTACTCACACACGGTATCAGATCTATAAAGGAGGCCGTATACCACCTATTCACAATGGAAACAGTGAAAGACATGGCTATGTTCAGCAAATTCATCGAACAGTCACGCCGGAAATTGATGGACTCCCATAGCTAGGCCACTGGCCCCGATCGTGAATTCTCACACCATCGAGACTTACCCGCCCCGCTGAGTGAGACCAGGCAAGATTGACGGGTGAGCATAAACTGGTCTAATGAACTTTAGATTTTAATTATCCTTTCTTTTATTCTTTTTATAACAATGTTTTCCTGTTGTCTGTTGCCGTATTTTAATGGTTTTGAGTAACCACAAATAACATTTTATTCATTCATTCATTCATTCATACTCCGCTGTATTTAGAGTGGATTTTAGAAAAGGAAGTGTAGGAAGACTTTAGGTCGTGAATGAACATGACCGGACTGTCAATCATGGTTAGCCTATCGTTGCGCTCCACTTACTGAGGTTGTTGACCTGGTGCTGCTGTGGTTTGATACATCAGGGACCGATGGCTCCAGTCCAAAGACCTGCTTTGCTTGTTCAGTGGATGCAGTTCCACAAACTATGGTCTTCTCTTTAAAGTTTGAAGATAGCCCGAGATGATCCAATCTACTTGAATGACAGGACTATGGTAATGGGTTCAACTCTTGAGTGTGCTCACGTTATGAGGTATTTATGGGTGTATGTCTCTGCCCCACTGAATATCAAACACATTCATTTGTGGCACAGCTGATGGAGCCACTGGACCGTCTTCCCTCTTGACCCTGCGTTCCTGGTCAGTCTTTATCTGGGAATTGCTTTTTTTTTAAAATAATACTTTACTGATTTTCACAGGCATATATTCGGTTAAGTTAGTAGAAGAGAAAGGGACAGGCTAAGGAAGTGGAAAAGGATATAAGAAGAAGTAGGGAATTGTTAATGAATGCGGAGGAAATTAAATAAGGTTTGCAAATATCCCTCCAAATCCTCCCCTTCTGTGGGGCCCTTGAAACGCTGAAATGATGTCACCTTCATATGTATTTTGATTCCAGTCCTGTATAGTAAAGGCAGGAGATATCCACACTCTTTCGCACCCCCAGTATCCTGTACCCTTTGACTGGTTTTCCATATTGGGCCCTCTCTTTTCCACTTGGTAGATTCTCCTCTTCGACCTTCCTCATTACTGCTTGCTTCAGGAATCCTCCTCCTCAGCCCTGTTCGCCCAGCCCTCACCACCTGGACTACCAGTCGCGGGTCAATTTAGTTAGGGTTGAATATTTTTGCAAACCCTTACTCCCTAAAAACTCCAGGCCTACTACATCAGCCATTGGCTTAAAGGCTCACTAACCGCAGCATGGGTGTTGCAGGGCCATGCGGCTTTCTGTGTTCGAGGTATTTTACTCTTCAAGGTGCGAATACTGTAAAATGACCTGGCTCCAATGTTACGGTAGAAGGCAAGGCTCCCTGCTGTCAATCTACGCACCACCTCTGATCATGGTGGGGCAGGTGTAGCGTGTGACGTCATTATGAGAGCAGGCGTAGTGCGCGTAACCTTCGGAAGAGATGGGAGGGCGATAAGAGTACCAGACGGTTATATGTGTGTGAATTTGTTGGGTCTACTTTCAGTGCTTATATATGCGTACCTCTTAAGGCCTCTTGTCGCCGAAGAATATTTGTGTTTCTCGGCAGCATCTCCTCAATGATTGTCAGTGGGCGTGTTTCGGGGGGGGGCGCCTGTCATTGCTTGTGTGTACAACTTTAAATGGACAGGGACTGTCCAGTACTAAGTATCTTAAATTTCTTTAATTTCAAAGGGAGAGTACCTGCACTTCTCAGCATACATGCAATACATTTAATGGAAGTGTACCAACACTTCTCAAAAGCAAACAGGCACTGTAGATAGTGAGTACCAGCACTTCTATATTTCCACTTATAGCACTGTCTGTATGCATGTGCCTGGTGGAGCTCTACTTGCTGGTCTGATTATGTCTCTCTTGGACGTCTATTCTCAGAGTGTGTTCGTCTCTCTCAGGGTTGGCTTCCACGGATTTTATATGTGCAGGGGCATGAAGCAGCCCTTACAGCCCCTGTGATTGAGGGGGCTCGTATCCTTCAGTTGGGTTCCTAATCAACCCAAGATATCTGTGAGTTACAGGAATGTCAGTGGTCCTCCACTACATTTTGCCGGGAGGCCTTGTCATCTTGCGTTAGGTCGTGTGTATCTCCCATCAGAGAGCAAGAGAGAGAGTGTGAGATCTCTGCTCAGTGTTTGAACGCGCTCGTATCTCACAGGTCGTCTCCAATATTTGCAGGTTTGTGCCTCTTAAGTTTTCTCTGGGTGTCTGTATATGTATATATATATATATATATATATATATAAAGATCTCGTAGGTCTCCTCACTGTGTGTATTGGTGCATCTCTTAGATGCCTCCTCTCAGTGTTTGTCTCCTCTCCTTCCAGGTGTGCCCCTGTCTCGTGCTTGACCGCTAAGGTTCCAGCCATTTTGTGGGGTGAGCAGAGTACCTCGCAGGGAGCTGGAGAGAGAGACTCTTACTACTGTCGTGAGCAGAGTTCGCGCTCTGCGTGCCCCATCCGGCCAGCAGAGCACTCCGGTGATAAGTGGAAGTGTCTGCCAGCCCCCCGGGGGAGACTTGCTATCCACAGAACAAGTAGATAAAGCCGTATATTAGTGCTGCCCGAAGACTCTTTAGGCAGACTGACATCCCTAGAGATGACAGCCTGACACAGCGAACTGGGCCCGGCAGACAGAGACTTATCGGACAGGACAGATCGGAGACAGGGCAGCCACAGCCTCCTCGGTCTCTTTTCCTCTTCTGTTGCCCCCTGCCTTCACTCTGTTTCCGCTGCCATTTATTTATGTTCAATCGTCTTCTGCCTTCTTTTCGAAGACCTCCCACTCCCTTACCCCCTCTTTCACTCCGACAGGCTTTCTCCCCATATCCTATCCAGGGCACAAGTCCTAAAAAACAGAAGTGGGGGGACGCGGACGTCACAACAGGAAGTGATGTCACGAAAGGTGGCTTGCACTCAGTTGCAGTTTATAGTTATCAAGCTCCCGGTAAAATAAGTGGGGGGACGCCGTCCACCCGCGTGGTACCCCAACTCGAGCCCTGATCCTATCCTCCACTGCACCGTACTCTTCTCTAGGGGGTAGGTTAGCCACTGAGATCCAAGGGGTGGGA
Source organism: Lissotriton vulgaris (assembly GCF_964263255.1). Taxonomy (NCBI): domain Eukaryota; kingdom Metazoa; phylum Chordata; class Amphibia; order Caudata; family Salamandridae; genus Lissotriton; species Lissotriton vulgaris. Next base: position 803,493,892 of record NC_141695.1, on the reverse strand, counting down.
ATCTCAAATGACCCATCTAAAAAAGCAGTGGGGTGTAGGGATGAGAGGACCACGGTTTCCATGAAGAACAGAGTCAGTACTGATTTGCATTAGGTGGGTCTCTGTCTAGAGTGGCACAGTGGGTGAAAAATAATGGATTGGAATGCTACCCAAGCGATTGCCACTGGTTAGACTCTTTGCAAGCATTCATCCTATCACCTTATGGATGTTTGATTGCCAGTATTATGCTTGAAAACTTGAGTGGCACAGCTTTCCAAGCCTCCCACTGCCAATACTTTGTGAATTCCAAAAGTAGTACATTTGTACATAATCAGGGCCAGACTGGCTGTAGCTGGCACCGGGTGTTTCCGAGGTAGGCCGACAGGGTGCGGGCCTGTTATGGGCCCCTGAGGGCTGCTTTTGTTACTGGGGGCCAGTTTTGCAGCATAATTGCAATTTCAGCTCCTGTAGCAAAATCGTCCGAAACCAGCTGTAGTAAACAGCTCGGCCGCACCCACAGCCCCCCAGGAGCCAGCCGAGCAGTTTGCCAGGGCCGGATTCGGTTCCCAGTCCGGCCCGGCACATATTCAAAGAGTAATTCCATGGGTATAGATTTACTACTTTGTAAAAAAATAATGACTAGATATATATATATTTCTGTTCCAGATTCATAAAATTAACAATTTAAAACATCTTACTGAGAATAATTAGAAAAATCCACACCAACATGGAAGACCTGACTCTGGGCCCCTAGACCTAACTATCAAACCAAAAATAGATTTTGAGGGTTGTCACACTCCAAATACCCCAGCTAAGGTACACCTCTGCCCATCCCACTTCGGCGTGGTAGTTCTCCCCAGGAACTCATGGCTACATCCATGTATAACACAACGGCTTGAAGTCTTTGCTATAGGATCACTTATTTTAAACGCATTTGCCGTGTACAGACTCTTCTTTAACCCAAGAATCCTTGATGGAAGAGTTGTCAAATCGGTTCATGCAGGCAGGGCTCCATATTTCTAGTCCTCGCCTTTTACAAATCATTTCATCAAGTGACTGGCGGCCCCATGTACTAAACCCGAGTAGCAAGTAGAAGAAGCTCAGTGGCAAAAAATAGGCCGAGCCGAGCCATGGGTCTGGCTCGGCTCCAAGAGTCCATGCACGAGCTGAGCCATGAAAACATTTGGCATATCATGCAACAAACATCATGTAAGAATATGATACAATATCTTGAGAATTCAAAAAAGTGAATTTTTTTAACATGGGGAAGTGGCCTTAGTAGATAAGCCTATATCACTACTTAGCAGACATGTATTCAAAGTGAAGGTTTTTAGAAACATCCATGGTTTGCCCTCCAACAACAATCCTGTTAGGGAACAAACAAGCAAGTCAGTAGTCATGTAAACCCTAAATCTTGCCTAGATTCTTATTATAGATGAAGAAACATTACAGTCTATTAAATCAAACATAAGAAGTGGTTGAACAGTACAAATCCTGACCTCAAGTATTTAAAAGTGTACTCATATGTGATAATAACGAAAAAGGAGGCTCTATGAAATAAACCATTTGTCTAGGATCACACAATTTTGACAAGCAGGGAAGGGGGTGTTGATTCCAGGTCATCTGGTTTCACATTTTGAAATTCAGCCAGACCAGATGCATACATGCCAACTGGAATACCTACGGGTATAGCCAGCACTATATCTAACTCATAAATAATGTTCCTCTGAACTTCTGTTAGACCTTTGACAATGCCCCAAGGGCGTCAAAACTATTTGTACTCACCTCGATGCATGAGCAACATTTGCCGATGCCTGTGGAGCTGTCACACGCAGCTAAAGAGGAGCCTTGCCCTGGTGTCACCCCTCGGCCGTCACCTACCCAGTCGGACATCTGACATTGTTTTCCTCGTTTCCCCGGTTGTGTATTCCCTCCCTCCCCCTGTGACTCTGATTTAAGTGATGTAACTATGTAACCTGTAACTCGCTGTAACTCATGTAAAGCGCTCTGAAAACTCCGGGTCTAGCCAGCGCTATATAACACTTTTCAAATAAATAAATATTACTGCAGAAGCTCACATGCTGAGGTCTCACAGCACTGAAAATGCACTGCTGGAGGAAGCTCAAACCCCTGGGATCCTACAGCATTGAGTGTGTACTACTGGGAAAGCTCACAGTCCTTGGATGTTACAGCATTGAGAGTGCACTGCTGGGGGAAGCTTGCACCCCTGGGATTTTACAGCATTGAGAGTGTACTACTGGGGAAGATCACACGCCAAAGCCTCACAGCACTGAGAGTGAACTACTGGGGGAAGCTTGCATCCCTGGGATCTTACAGCATTAAGAGTGCACTCCTTGGGGAAGCTTTCACTCCTGGTATCAAACAGCATTGAGAGTGTACTACTGGGGAAGCTCACACTGAGGCCTCACAGCACTGAGAGTGCACTACTGGGGGAAGCTCGCACCCCTGGGATCTTACAGCATTAAGAGTGCGTTCCTTGGGGAAGCTTTCACTCCTGGTATCAAACAGCATTGAGAGTGTACTACTGGGGAAGCTCACACTGAGGCCTCACTGCACTGAGAGTGCACTACTTGGGGAAGCTCGCACCCCTGGGATCTTACAGCATTAAGAGTGCACTCCTTGGGGAAGCTTTCACTCCTGGTATCAAACAGCATTGAGAGTGTACTACTGGGGAAGCTCACACTGAGGCCTCACAGCACTGAGAGTGCACTACTGGGGGAAGCTCGCACCCCTGGGATCTTACTGCATTAAGAGTGCACTCCTTGGGGAAGCTTTCACTCCTGGTATCAAACAGCATTGAGAGTGTACTACTGGGGAAGCTCACACGCCAAAGCCTCACAGCACTGAGAGTGCACTACTGGGGGAAGCTCGCAACCCTGGGATCTTACAGCATTGAGTGTGCATTACTGGGGAAGCTCACACTGAAGCCTCACAGCACTGAGAGTGCACTACTGGGGGAAGCTTGCACCCCTGGGATCTTACAGCATTAAGAGTGCACTCCTTGGGGAAGCTTTCACTCCTGGTATCAAACAGCATTGAGAGTGTACTACTGGGGAAGCTCACACTGCGGCCTCACAGCACTGAGAGTGCACTACTGGGGGAAGCTCGCAACCCTGGGATCTTACAGCATTGAGTGTGCATTACTGGGAAGCTCACACTGAAGCCTCACAGCACTGAGAGTGCACTACTGGGGGAAGCTTGCACCCCTGGGATCTTACAGCATTGAGAGTGTACTACTGGGAAGCTCATTTGCTGAAGCCTCACAACACTGAGGGTGCACTCCTGGGGAAAGCTCACAGTTCTTGGATCTTACAGCGCTGAGAGTGCACTAGTGGGGGGAACCCACACCGCTAGGGTCTTAGCTCAGTGAAAGTACACAGATAGGGAAAGCCCACACAGTTGCGGTATTATAGCACTGAAAGTACAGCTCTGGAAAACCTACTGCACTGGAGTCTTACAGCACTGAGCATGCCCTGCTGTGAAGGTCCACAGTGCAGGGAATCTTACAGGAAATGCCCGGCACTGCTTATAAACACACAGCTGGATCCATCTAGGACTGGCAGAGTAGTGATGGCGGAAGTTTAGACCTCTGGACTCTCACAGCACTGAGAGTACTGCCCGAAAACACACTAACGGTGAGCAGTTAGGAAAGGGTCCAACATTAGCAGGGTCTGGTCTTTGGTTACACAAAACAAGTCAGGACAGTCTTGGTATAAGGTTACCATCATGTAGCTTAATAAAGCAGATGGGATTGTGGACAGGAGCTCACTGCACAGAACTGGATGTCATTGCTTTATTACTTTTAAACACTGGGGAAAATGTAAATGTACCTTTAATTACCACTACCACAAACGCACTGGATCGATTCATTTGCTATGGACAACCTCATACTTTCCTAAGTGACCCACTGCAGTGATCATCAGAATTCTTCAAACGTGGTAATTCGATGTCTGCGTTCTACAGCACACCTTTGGTCAGCACCCGATGTGAATTGCCAGGTGCAGCTTCTCGTGTACCAAATAGTAAGAGTGGATGGAGCTCAGAGTTTTACTCTACGGAATTCCGCTGAGTTACATAAAAACTCAGTGAGATTCGAGCGGTGTTCCGCGAAAGGGCGGAATTTAGCATGTTGCGCTGCTCACTATGATTTTTAGTGCTAGGAGCGTGTTCCACGCTGTAAAATCAGCATGAACTGTACCACGCGGCACACCAGAGGGCGCTGCTTCTTTCTGCCATTCAAGTAGATTTTCTTCTCGAGCTGCAGCTCTGTAAATGCAAATGGTCATGATCTGCTGTGACCACCGCGTTGAAAAAATATCACCAGGAGTTGTTCTAGTGCCCGAAAATTGCACTACGGGATGGAAATTCTCACTTGCCAAATTATTGTTGGCGGGCCATGTGCAAGAAAAAACACTTGGTGGAGTTTTGCCAGAACTCTGTGATACTCGAGCAGCGCAGAGTGCGTAAACACTGCCGGTTGAGCAGAATTTTTCACCAACCCCTACCAGATAGGCACTGTCTGGAAATGCAGCTTCCAGAGGTGTGGACCGTCGGCACTTAGGCACTGGTTTAGCTTCTGCTCTATGTCTGCTGTTCCCTTCAATGGCATCAGCTACCAGTCTCCAGGTCGGAGGCTTGAATAACTTCACCAAAGCAGCAGGTGAATCTCCAGGCTTTAGGCTTGATTACCTTCGACAAGACAGCAAGTGGATCTCCAGGGTAGAGGCTTGACTAACCACCCAAGCAGCAGGTAGATCTCCGGGCTCTATAGAGGACTAACTTCACCAAAGCAGCAAGTGGATCTCCAGGTGCAAAGCTGGACTACCTTCTCCGGAACAGCAGCAGCTGGATCTCCAGGCCCTACACTGGACTTATTTCGCTAAAACAGAAGGTGGATCCCCAGGCCAGAGGCTGGACTAGCCACCAAAGAAGAACGCGGAGCCCCAGGCCCTGTAGAGGACTTCTTCAAAGCAGCAGGTGGCTCTCCAGGCACAAAGGTGCCACATTGGACTAACTTTGCCAAAGCAGCAGACTCCCTTTGTGATCTGTGAGGCAAGGTGAAGGCTTTCTTCATCAGTCCTGGCAGGCTGCAGTATGGGTTGCAGTGAGCATAGCACCTCTTACTCCCAACGCGGCAAGGTAGCTGTAAGAGAGTACAAATTGGAATGTTGGCACTTAAAAACAGGGTATTTTACAGACGTAAATTTCAAGCCGGAATGTCCCTAGATGGAGCCCACACTCTCTTGCTCTCCTCTTAGTAATTTCACTTTGAGATCTGGACACAGAATGTGTAACACAGGGACAGAGAGCATGAGATGCCAAATTATTGTAGCATGTGTACATGGGCCACCGCAGAACACTGTCAAACTGAGGCCCACTTTTACTCCTTTGAACTACCATATTTTAAGAGCTGCGCCTGGAGAGGGTTTTGGTTGTAGTGGCGACGATACGAGCTGCTAAGATACTATACTCAAGGAATCAACAAACTTTCCTCATTAGAACAAGACTTTGTGTTTGATACACAGACAGAATATGTTGGTTTCAGGTGTGGTTGACCTCACCTTTTATTACATGAGCCTAATCATGTCAACTAAGATTACTGGTCTACGCGCGGGCCATACGTAACTACTTGTTTCCTTACGCTTGAATTGACTGTGTAGCTTTTTATTACACGGAACTTGGTTTTATGGAACTGGGTGTGTGCACAGACTCGAGCCCCCCTAACTCCACCATCAAAAGTAACATTACCCCCAGTGTGAGGTACTTACTGTGTGTGTGGTAAATATCTCCTATTCCGAATTTTAAAACATGGAAGTGAGGCAAAATGTGCAGGGCCGGTTTTAAGACACCAGATTCTGCATATTGTGCCTTTCTCCATAACTCATTTCGTCAGGTTTCACCTGCCGGGACCTATCAGGAGAAAACCGTGAGGATGTGATTCCGATCCTATGTAATCTTCTGCTTGCTGGGGATGGAATTCTAGCCTGAACGTGTGACCAGGGCCATAGTGCCAATGTCTGCACTCACCTTCATTTAAAGTAATGTAAATCCCAACCTAGGCTCCAGTCTGGTCAAGGGCCCCTGCAGTGCTGCTGTCGGTTCCCATCCGTCTGGTCTCACCAAGCCTCACATTTCAGCCAGAAAACCTAAGCCTTAAGGGATATCAAACCGCCCCGCGCAGTTTTGGGCACTTTCCATGAGCTTCCTGTACTCTTTTCCTTTTTGAACTTCGCCTTCTGAAATGGGGGTATTTGTCGAATGGTTGTGACATGACGCGATTCGGTACTACCGAAGGAGTGGTGAAACCGCGGCCCTGCTAGTGATTCTCAGTGCATCTAAAATGGCTGGTAATCGGGCTATATTTACCGTATGCAACAAACCGTGACTTCCCTACCTGCATCCACCACAACGACGGTGACGACCTCTCTCTCACACAGGCTCCTCACAGGCCATCACTGTCTCACACATACTAATACTCTCACGCGCGCACTCAGGCGGGTGCCCCCTCACGGCCCCCCCCCCTGTACCCTCCCACATCCACCCAGCTGCCCCCACCGCTCAGGCTGGGCAATATTTTTCCCTCTAATTACATATTCAGCACTTGGGAGAAAATGAGATTTTCGTAATTCAATTGTACTGGGAGGCGAAGCTGTAATAAAATGGAGTTTGTAACTATCGCGCGGTGAAATTAGTTAAATGGAGAGGAAGCAGCTGAGGAGAGCGAGGCTCCGAGCGGGAGGGAGGGAACCAATAAACAGACTTATGAACTCACCTCTGCTGGCAGCGTGAGTGCGGCCTGCCCTGCAGGGGAAGGCGAGAGGAGGGCGGAGGGAAGGAAGGGGGCGAGAGGGGGGCCCCAGATGCATTTCCTGAACAAATGACGATCCTTGCTCTTACAATCATCTTCTTGCTCAGGTCAATCCAGTCTACCAGCCCCCCTAGAATAGAATGGTACCGACCCTCACATTTGCCAGTTCTCTGCACTAAAGGAGCGCGAGCCCCAAGGGCTCAGCTCAGTCCATTTCTCGTGCGACAAAGACCAGTTTGCCAAGTTTATTTGGATAAGGCCCTCTACGCACATTCAGCTACAGCTGATGGGGTCATCGGAGCCCATCCAGTCAGAGCTCCTCCCACAAGAAGAGGACCCCTGATCCAGCCTTCTCCCAGAAGATGGGGGCATGGGAGAACATCTAATCAGCAGTCTGTCCGGCAGATGAGGACCCCCTGTCTCGTTAAATCTGCTCGTTTCCCGACAGGATAGAATCCCCTGGCCCCTCTATTCTGATTAATCCCACCTGGAAATGATGGACCGGCTCGTCCAATCAGCCCACTTCAGAGCAGGTGTATTCTTGGCCTATCCAATCAGCTTGCATCACCGCAGGCGATGACCCTGGACATGTCTAACCTGATCTTTCCCCACAGCAAGAAAGAATCCCCAGGTCCATCCAGGTCGATCCATTTCTTCTGTACGGCTGCCCCGGGTTCATCTCGGATACTACAGGCCGCGCTCGGCCTCCGGCGTCCATCTTCCCAGGGAGACCTGCAGAGCCTCCCGGTGCCCGGAGTCACCCACCCTCGCTTGCGGTGAACAGGGCTGCTTCCGATTCATCACCCTGGCAAGCCTGATTGGAAAGGAGAGCTAATCAATACGGAGCGAGGAGGTGTCGGCGTCAGGATTCTTCCATGTCAGGATTTATGAGCGGGAACCGCACCGGTCCGGGGCCGGCGGCCGCAGAACTGCTGAATACAGGGCTCGATGCTGCTGCAGGCCCCCGGGCCTGATGAGATTACAGAGTATTAAGGGGGGCCCGGGGGAGGGCGCAAGGGGGCCTGGGAACGAAGCTTCTCAGCCCGGGGAGGAATGACGGGGAAGTTCGGGGTGGGCATGGTCTCGAGGAACAGAATTTCTCAACTACTGGAGGCTGACAGAGGTGGGCGAGCCTCTCAAAACACGTCAGGTGTCTGCCTGGCTCGGCTCGGGGGCCTCTCGGTTCATAGAGCCCAAAACGAGCCGAGCTTTGATGTAGTTTCTACCTGCCACCCGAGCTCTAACGGAAGGTGCCAAGAATTAAAGGAGAAAAATAACTTTTTGATGTAAAAAAAAAAAAAGACAGGGAAAGAGCTAGGGATCTAGGGAACGAATAACATTTCGTGAAATCAGAAAGCCTGGATTTTTCCCAGCTTCCTCACTTAAACAAACAGTGTGATCCTAGGCAGATCTTTTATTTCACACTGCTTCCTTTTCCCCTTGTTGCACTTGAGAGAAATAGTTGTGTTCAGGGTGGTACTACACAAGCACCTCTCTTGTTTCTGGTTTATGTAGACTATAACGTTGCTCTATGTAAGGCATGACTATTTTAATTTCCCGTTTAAAAACCTGTCACTTTTAATAAAGGTCTGTCAATGCAGTGATGTAATCTGATGAACTACCGTTGAAATGCTCGTGCATGTTAAAGAAATGCATTTTTAAAATGTTTTAAAGTGTCGCCATCATATTTGCATGTGGTCTTTGTTGCATTGTTGAGGTATTGTTTACGTGGCAACCATGTTCAGGGCTCGGCTCGTGCATGGGCTCTTAGAGCCCAGCCAGAGCCCCAGCTCGGCTCTGCCCGTTCATTTGTTGACTTGCCCACCTCTGCTGGGAGCGAGCGATGGATGCGTTAGATTGGAGGGTAGGGATTCTGCATGTTCTGGGAAGCACATCATGTGTAGGACAGGCCTTCTGCACATTCTGGTGAAGAAAGCCACACATACTGCTGTGGACAGAGTGTCAGTACTGTTGGGACAGACATGTTTCCTCCATGGCTTCGGAATGCATGTTTCACTATCCTGTGTTATTACCGAGAGAGCAGTCACTGGCATTTGATTTTTATTTCAGCAAACTCACCAATCCTGCATGTACACTAAGGGAGAACTCTCATTGAAATAGTTTGAGCACCCACAGAATGACTCGGAGATTGAGAGGACATGTAAAGTGCACCCTTCTTTTGGAGCGTAACTAGGATGTTTGGGGGTCAGCTCAACATCCTGTGGTTCTGGGCAAATCACTTCATCTCCCTGTGCTCACAAAAAATGAATGTGTTTTTGTGTCATGTAACTGTTGCTCATGTAAAGTACTCCCATTCCTACGGGTCGAGTTTGCGTTATATAAAGCTGTAAAAAAATAAAAAGAAATGCAACGTTGTGAGATTGGTGGCAGTGTAGTATTGATTGAAGTGCTGAATGGCTTGAATTTTTAGGTTCCCTTCAGGAGGGCTACTATAGCCCCCTCCCCCCTTTCAAAGATCCTGTCAGTGGCTCATACACAGGGGTGCAGCTTGGTCAGTATGATCGGGGGAAGAGGGGGCGTGAGCTTCAGATTTCCCAAAAATCACGCTGAGAAGTCTTGTTGACAAGCAGAACATGAGGGGGGGCTCAAGGAGCAGTGGAAAGAGAGAGGAGTATGAATAGTTAGGGGTTCTTAAAACAATATTTTTCAAATTAATTAATATTGTTTAAGAGCTTCAAACAATTGACGAAAGACCGCGTGTGTGTTTTTGTAAGTGTGGGCATGTAAAAATCCCAGGTGAAATCCAACAGACACTTCGCATTAACAGGCTGAAAGCACTTGAACCCAACTATTTACTTCAGAATAAATTTTTCAAGGTGGTGTAACACCCCAGACACCCTCCCAGAGCTACGCCCGTGCTCATGCACTGGGTTTTTCACTTTCCTCTGTGTGAAAGGTATAGTCACAGTGCCCTCTTTTCCACCAAAGTTGCAGCACAGAGGGACGTAGTATCCTGCGGGTGTGTGTGTGTGGGGGGTGGCATTCCTCCTTTCTGTTGGCTGCCTACTCCTGCCCACACTGTTGAATGTGCTGGACAGAAGATTTGGCCTGATTAGATTCATAAACAACATCCAGAGGGAGCCCACAAGTGCCCAGGGCTCTAGCATGTGGTGACTATTCGAGGCCTACGCCCAGTCTGATTGGAGGAGTCATCAACATTCTAAAGTGGACTAGAGCAGATTGGCCAGCAGTGGGGATAAATAGTAGGCAGGTCTGCCATATTCTCATTGGCTTCTCATTGGCCAGAGAGGAACAGTATAGCTGCCTGGAGCGCAGTGGTTGTGCAGAAGTTTAAGAAGCTACCCCCATTTACACTGTTTAAGCGCCAAGGGATGGATCAGCACATGCAAGGACTTGTGGGGAGCCCCGCGACCCCCCAGCATGCCACTGATTTCCTCCCCAAGGGCACTCTCGCCTACAGACCCCCCCTGGCCCTTGAGCACGATTCACCAACACCATCATTGACCTCATCACACCCCACGCCATCGCCACTACGGACTACATAATTATCGGATACTTGAACTTCCACCGTGACAACCTCAACAACCCCAACACCGCCACCCTCGGCGACACCCTCGCCAACATCGGACTGAAAGAACTTGTCACCACACAGACCCAGAAGGCAGGACACACTCTCGACCCCATCTTCGGTGGAAGCAACATCGTCTACTTCAGCCACACCACGCAGCCCTCCTGGACTGACCACCACTGCGTACACTTTCTTATCAACAAACCCAAGCCACCTGAACCTGCTTCGCACCCCACGTAGGAATGGAGGCAGAGTCACCGAGGAACAACGCAACTCCACCTTCAACGGTAACACACCCCCGCTGCAACCAACGCCAAACTCGTAACCACGAAATTCCACACCTGGATCGCCAATTGCGTTGACAAACTCGCCCCGCTGCTCAAACCCAAGCAACGCTCCAGAAAAGCCGCTTGGTTCACCACCGATCTCCAAGAAACTAGACACACCTTCAGACGTCTGGAGAAGAACTGGAGAAACAGAAAGACACCTGATATCTAAGGCTCCCTGTTTTCCATTTTTACTGATTTTTACAGATGAATACAGACGGAAAACCATCAATTTTCTTGTCTGTTTTATTTTTAAATGTAGATAAAAATAGAAAGTGGGTGATTTTTGAGTGATTCTAAATACAATTTGCCATGACTGCCAGGCCAATAACTCTGTTGATTGATAGGTAAGGGGGTTAAAAAAGAAAGGAATTTTATTAAAGAGGCTTAAATTGCAGTAGCTATGCACAGGGCTGAAACTGAAATGTGCATATTTTCATATAAGTGCACTGATTTATCTTCTGCGGGTGTTCATATCACTGAAACATGGCAGACATTCAAGCATGACAGCATATTTATTGGTTAAATAAATGTGGAAATATAACAGTTCCAGCTTTACTTTTTTCACAAAAACCCATAATAAATATGGATAAATACAGATAAAGTTGGCAAAAAATAAATATGGATATAGACGGAAATGAAAAAAAAAAAGAAATATACCATAAAACTGGGAGCCCTACCGATAATTACACCACCTTCAAGGACGCTAGGACGGAATACCATCAACGCATCAGAACCACCAAAAGGACTTTCATACAACAGAGTCCTCGCTGACGCCAGCAACTCCTAGGAACTCTTCAGCATCATCCAGGAATTCACCAAACCCTGCAGCGAAGCCGCGGACATCACCCCCTCCCAGGACCTCTGCGACAAACTCAGATCCTACTTCCACCTAAAGATAAAGAACCTCTAAGACAACTTCAACAACCACACGCCTGCCCCGCAGTCAGCCCACTCAGTGGAAACCCCAGCCAGAACACCATCTCCGCCGGGACACCAATCACAACAGAGGAGAACACTGAGACCATGAATAGCATCCTTTCCGGGGTCCCTACAGACCCCTGCCCACCCCACATACACCACAGAGACGCCACCACTATCACACCCATGTTGCAATGCACCATCAACACCACCTTCGAGACCGGCTCCTTCCCTGACGACTGGAAACGCGCAAAAGTCAGGCCCCTGCTCAAGAAGCCCTCAGCAGACTTCACTGACCTCAAGAACTACAGTCCCATCTTGCTCCTCCCTTTTGCAGCTAAAGTCGCAGAGAAGATAGTTAACGCAGAACTGACAAGGTTCATCAAAGACAACGCCATCTTAGCCCTTCCCAATTCGGATTCCAAAGCAACCACAGCACCGAGACCGCCTTACTCGCTGCCACCGACAACATCAGCTCCGTCCTCGATCAAGGCCACACCGCAGGCCTGATTCTATACGACCTATCAGCTGCATTCAACACCGTCTCCCACCGCACAATCGCAACCAGACTACACAACATAGGCATACAAGGCACACCCCTCGACTGGATCAGATCGCTCCTCACCGGCAGGAGCCAAGGGATCAGACTGCCACCCTTCCTCTCAAAACCCACGGAAATCAACTGCGGAGTCCCACAGGGATCATCACTCAGCCCAACCCTTTTCAACATCTACATGACTCCCCTCGCCGATATCGTTCGACAGCACAGCCTCAGCATAGTCTCCTACGCTGACAACACCCAGCTCATCCTCTCGCTCACCAAGGACCCCACCACCACCAAACTCAACTTCCAGGAAGGAATGCAGGACGTTGCAGCTAGATGAGCAACAGCTGCCTAAAACTCAACTTGGAGAAGATGGAAGTCCTTGTACTCGGAACCACCCCAGCGCATGGAACAACTCCTGGTGGCCCACTGCCATCGGCAGCCCCCCTACTTCCACGGACCATGCCAAGAACCTTAGCATTGTACTAGACTCCTCCCTCTCCATGAATTAACAGGTCAACGCCGTCAGCTTCAACGCCCTCTGCATCTTCCGGAAGACCTTCAAATTGGTGCCCCAGAGGCAAGGAAAACAGTAACCCACTCACTCATTACCAGCAGGCTGGACTACGGAAATGCCTTCTATGCCGTCATCAACAAGTCTCTACTCCGCAAACTCCAGACAATACAGAACACCACCACCAGACTCGACCTGGGGGTCTCAGACACGAACACATCAGCCAACACCTACGCAAGCTCCACTGGCTCCCCGTCTAGAAAAGAATCACCTTCAAGATACTCACCTACGCCTACACAACACCGGACCCCAATACCTCAATGACAGAATCATCCTCCACGTACCCAAACGAAACCTCCTCTCCACCAACCTCCTCCTTGTCGAAACATTGCGCATCCGCAGAGCCAGAACAGGGGAAGAACCTTCTTCTACATCGCGGCCAAGACCTGGAACAAGCTCCCCACAGACATCAGACATGCCCCCTCACTGAACACCTTCAGGAAGGCTCTGAAGACCTGGCTCTTCGATTGATACGGATCTGCTGATCACCCCCCAGCACCTTGAGACCCTTACGGATGAGTGGTGCGCTTATAATTCCCCTGATTGATTGACTGAGCCTTTACTTTGGACCTCTCGCCTGCCCTGGAGAGTATCTGTGAGGTAGCTGATGTGGCTGTGAGGACCTGTTCAAAATCTTTGCAGTGGGTGAAGCGCCACCAGTATGTGAAGGTCCAACCCATGTGAGCCTCAGGTGCCCACAGCTCTGGGTGCAGGGAATCAATCGGTGTGATGAAAAGTTGATTATGAGCACCTTTTACAAGATTATGCAGCTTTCATCACCGTGCTTAAAAACCCAACAGTGTACAGCCATTTAAAAAATATTCTGTATATTAAAAAAAGTATACATTCTCTGTCCCTACTGCGCGTTTAAAGAAAATCTCTAGTTAGAAAGGCGGTGTAGGGATCTGGCTAGCATTGTTAGTCTATGTTTCATTCTGCTTTTCATTACTTTATGCATAGCATGTAGCTGCAGGTGCATTGAAGCACTTTTTCTATTCCAGCATAAAATCACTAACTAAATTATTGGCTTTATTGAGTTACATTACTGCCTGCTGAGTTCTCAGTTTCTAACCCATACCCTGCCTAGAGTAAGCCTTGGTCTGCTCTGCTCTGCTGTCCTGAGAGTCAAGAGCTGATGGGCAATGCAGTTCAAACAGGAAACTGGCCCTGGGGCAACTGAGGTAACCATCTCATCATTTACACTTAGGGCCCAGTAACCCCTGATATTCTTGTAACCCCCCCACACCAGTTCTCATATGCATAGTGTGTGGTGGGTGTAACACATGCTTTGGAGAATGGAATGTTTGCACGTTCCGGGGATGAGAGCCGCTCACGTGTCAAACAGAGTTTATGCACATATGTGCCTGAGAGACACCCAGGCTGTGGAGACTGGAATGCATACACATCCTAGAGGTGAGAGTCAAACCGGCTGTGGAGATTGGACCTGCACATTCCAGGGAGGAAAGACACAGGCTGTGGACACTGGAATGTGTACACACCCTGGGGGTGAGAGACACCCACGCTGTGGAGATTGGAGCTGCACATTCTAGGGAGGATAGACACAGCATGTGGAGACTGGAATGTGTACACACCCTGGGGGTGAGAGACACCAAGGTTGTGGAGACTGGAATGCATACACACCCAGGAGGTGAGAGTCACACAGGCTGTGGGGATTGGAGTTGCACATTCTAGGGAGGAGAGACACACAGGCTGTGGAGACTGGAATGTATACACACACACCCTGGGGGTAAGACTCAAATAGGCTGTGGAGATTGGAGCCGCACATTTTAGGGAGGAGAGGCACACAGGCTGTGGAGACTGGAATGTATACACACACTGGGGGTGAGAGACACACAGGCTGAGGACACTAGAGCTGCACATACTGGGATGGAGAGTCACACAGGCTGTGGAGATTGGAGCTGCACATTCTGGGGCGTAAAGACATGCTGGCTGTGGAGACTAGAACTCTGGGGATGAGAGTCACACATACTGTGGAGACTAGTGATGTGCATTCTGAGGATGAGTGCACCACAGGCAGTAAGGACTAGAGCTGCACATTTGGAGATGGAGAGTCACAATGACCGTGGAGAATAGATTTGTACATGGAGACTGGAGCTGTGTATTCTGGGGATGTGTCTCAAAGGCTGGCGAGACTAGAACTGCACATTCTAGGCAGGAGAATGTCACAAGCTGTGGAGACCTCAGCTGCACATTCTAGGCAAGAGAGTGTCACAAGCTGTGCAGGCCACCACTGCACATTCTAGCATGAAAAGTCACACTGGCTGTGAACACTGGAGCTCCACATTCTGCACAGGAGATTCTCACTAGCTGTGGAAACTGGAGCTGCAGATTCTGGGGATGAGAGTCACACGGCCTGAAGAGATTGCATTGACGCATTCTGCGAAGTAGAGTTACAATAGCTGTGGGCATTACAGCTGCACATTCTGGGGAGGAAGGTAATACAGGCAGTGACGACTGGAGCTGCACCTCCTAGGCAGGAGAGTTACGCATGCTGCGGAGGTTATATCTGGGCATTCTGGGAAAGTTATAATGTCTGGAGATTACATCTGCACATTCTGGAGCGGAGGGTAATAGAGGCGGTGGAGACTGGAGCTGCACGTTCTGGGGATGAGAGTCACACTGGCTGTAAAAATTACATCTGCATTTTCTGGGAGAGTTACAAAGGCTGTGGAGACCACAGCTGCACATTCTGGGGATTGGAGTCACTTGGGCTGTAAAGATTATATCTGCACATTCTGGGAGAGTTACAAAGGCTGTAGTGATTACATCTGCACATTCTGGGAGAGTTACAAAGGCTGTAGTGATTACATCTGCACATTATGGGAGAGTTACAAAGGCTGTAGTGATTACATCTGCACATTATGGGAGAGTTACAAAGGCTGAAGAAATTACATCTGCACATTCTGGGAGAGTTACAAAGGCTGTAGTGATTACATCTGCACATTCTGGGAGAGTTACAAAGGCTGTAGTGATTACATCTGCACATTCTGGGAGAGTTACAAAGGCTGTAGTGATTACATCTGCACATTCTGGGAGAGTTACAAAGGCTGTAGTGATTACATCTGCACATTATGGGAGAGTTACAAAGGCTGTAGAGATTACATCTGCACATTTTGTGAGAGTTACAAAGGCTGAAGAGATTAAATCTGCACATTCCGGGAGAATTACCAATGCTGTGGAGGCTACAGCTGTATATGAGACTCACAAGTTCTGTGAATGTTTTCGCAAGGCGCACTCTGCAGTCAAACATCGTCTGTGCTCATTAGGTGAAGTATTTATCTTGTTTTTTTTACTGAAATAAATAAATGAGCTTCTCATTTGCAAGGTAATTAGTCTCATTAAGTCTTATTAAGATTTAGAGCACAACGTAGATCACCCAGGAGTTTTTCAGGTTGTTTTTTCTCTTTCCTTGATGGCAGCGCCCTCTCTGTAGTTACCTGTCTGATGCTGGGAGGATTAATGTTGTTCTTATAAAAAAACATACCTCGTCAGGGTCCTAAAAGCCCTTTCCAGAGAGACCAGTGTTTCAGGACTGTTCAGAGCCCCCTGAGGTAGACACTTCTTAAAACCCTCCTCACCCGTCCATCCTGGCACCCGTGCCCGAGGGTAAGGCTCTTCTTCAAAAGAGAAGACTATTGCCGACAAAGATATTGCACTTTAAACACAAGTAAATATCGGGCAAAATTTCCAGACACTGTGAGACACATGTATTCCAGATATGATTGAGACAAAAAGTGTGCAACAAAGGGGAAAGGAATGCTTGCTGAAGAGGGTCTAGTGAAGAAGAAGGTAGGTCAATTACAAATATAAAAAAAAATCTTTAAAATAACTAATGTCTCAAACCAAGTCGTGGTGACTGAAAGCAGTGAGAGCTCCTGGTAGGAAGTGTCGTGATAACTGCTATTGGACGACACAGCAAGATGGCGGGTTTGCTGCCAAGGAATTGCTGCAGGCTCAGGTCTTTGTCCCAAGGGCTGCATTTCCAAACAGACAACGTAGCAGTCCACAAAATGGTGGATCTGGTGCATTTTCAGAAGCGTACCAGACACGCTTCTAACCAAATGCCCTATACTGTGCAGCATGCTAAATAAGAGATTCAGCAAACCGCATAGAGGTGGTAAGGGTGTCTCTTGGTATGAACACACAGGCTGGACCACAAACACGTGAGAGACGGTGATGCTTGCTTTCTTCCCTTTCTGGACCCCTCTGGTTGGCCTTGTCCTCTGTTGGTGGCAAACATCTTTGGAGCCCCCCCAAACCACGTGACAGGAGTTCTTGCGGATGAGCGGAGGACGTTTTCCGTTTTTCTACCCCTTGGTCCTTGGCATGCTGACGTGCGGCAGGCCCATTTGCTGGCCATGGAAAGATAAGAGGGCGCTGGCGTGCTTCCGATCATAGCCAATCAGGAAGGCAGCGTTGCCCAGTATTCTATGTTTGTTGTGGTGACTCCCATTCTTTTTTCCAGATACCTTCCTGCTATCGAATCATCCCAATCTAAAGCGCACAACTATTTCCAGGAAAGGTTAGAGGAACCTTTGCAAAAGGCGAGTAAAAACAAATTTCCTTGAGTCACAAAGCTCAGGATTACTTGGTCTTTGCCTTGCTCATTCCCTCCTTCCTCTATCATGCTCTTCTTGTTGAGCGTCAAGGTTGTATTTATTATTTAGGGCCTAGGATAACATAAGAGGATGTCTAGTGCCTTGCGGCACGTAACACGATGTGTAAGTCACTCTCATCTCTGCCAAGATGCTTTCCGCAGAGTTTTCCCTCTTTGGCATCAAGCACGGAATTAATAAACCAGGAATGCCTGCCTCGGAGTCCCTCATATGTCAGCAACACAAAAAGATAATGGACAGAATGTTGAACAATGTCAAACAGTCAGCCCCAGTCACAGATATGGGTTTAATCCATTGTTATTCCAGTTTGGACCCAAGCCATATGCAAATCAGCTGTGACCCTCTTCCCCATCGGAAGAGTCCAGTCTGAACTGCCTGGCCAGGTCCTCCCTGGACCGGCAAACAAGCATCCTGGGACCAGTTTTGGGGCATCACCCCTCATCAGCCAGGCTAGTTTGAAATTGGTGATGTAACTAGCATGGGGTCCACGTCTGCGGATACCCTTCCCACTTAGGGTGAAAATGCAACATGAAAAGATGATGGAAAGAATGTTGAACATTGTCAAACATTTGCCCCAGTCACAGATCTGGCTTTACACCATTGTTAATTTTGCGCACTACGCCATTCCAGTTTGGACCCAGAGATATGAAAATCAGACTTGACCCTCTTCCCTGTGGGAACAGTCCAGTCCGAACTGCCAGGCCAGGTCCTCCCTGGACCGGAAAACAAGCATCCTGAATATGCAATGCCAACTAGACTGGCCCGCCTGGTGCTGTATAGGCCTCTTCTGTTCAATTAATGTGTACGATTTAAAGACGCTTTTGGCAGTAAATTATGAACCCAGATTCATAGAATATATTCTTTACAAATTGTTTTTTCCGACGGAGGAAATTCAGCAAATATAGCTTAGGAGTGGGTTAGTAGACATTTGTGAATGGGTCTACTGACTAAAGCATTAGGACATATAAGAGCTTGATAGTTTGTGGGTAATCATGTGTAATTTCCTAACCTGGAAGAAGACTCCGGAAAAGGGCAGTAGAAGGTGCGTTTTTAACACTGCTAAACTTTTATTAGGGCATTAGCTAGAGGACTTTCTCCACCTAGAAAAAATTTTTTGCTGTCGAGAAAATGACATGCTTTAATGCAAATTTTGTGTCAATTTTACAGATTCAGAATTTTCCTGCTGGTGAAAAATCTGCAGGTGTAAATGTTAAGCATCTGAGTAATCCTGTAAATTTACAACTACTACAGAGTTTCTAGCGGATCACTAAGATTCACTGAGAATCACAAGAAGTCTGTAAATTTGCTACAAATGAAATGTATGAAAAAGGGCGTGCAAAGTTGTCAATTTTCCAACCGTGGCCACTGCCGGTAAGAACGGTGGGGCAGTGGGGCCAGCTGGGGGTTATTTCGAGAGACGACTAGGAGGAAACATTTTATAAATAATTAATTTTCCCTCATGGTCATCTCTTTAAATCCCCCCCCTTTCCCCCCCCCCCCCGCCCAGCCTGCACCACCGCCCTAACCTGCAGCGGCCGTTGCTGCAATTTTCCTCTCCCAAACCTCTGAATATTCTGACAAATATTACCATTACTCTAAGTAGCTTGCAAAGTTCTCCGCAAATAGGACTGCACATGAAAATTCAGCAATTTGTGCTGATTTAAGTAAGTATAGGAAAAAAAAGATCACCAAAATCCATCCAGCCCAAAATCAATGAGGAAAAGTTTAAAAGCGAACTGCAAGAAAACAGTACATAACCTTTTAGTGCCACTTAGCATTTGCTGGAAATACTAGGAATAATAACATCACCATGTAACCAGAGAAAAAACAGGAAACTCTGCAAGCATTGGGTAGGCAAATAATCAAGATGTTTAGCAACTTTTTTTGCATATTAGAAATACTGTACACACCTACACAGGACTCAGGAGTAGCCTTAGGGGAACCATTTTTTTTATTCAGGGCTTACTGAACAGCACCCCATGTATTCAGATCAGAATATAATGTCACAATAACTCGATCAATAACATTCCAGTACAGGAGGCATGGTGGTCGGCGTGCATGAAACTAGTGGCAACCTGTATCTCAATTTCCATCCCAAAGTCATTTTGTCACCTAGGCTCCCCTCCTCTTTCTCTGATGAAAAAGTAAACGTTGTCTGTGTCACCAAAAATAAAACACCACGAGGAGAGATCTGGGATTCAAACTTTGTAAAATATCAATGCAAATACATTAAAAGAATTATACCAGGTTAAAATTCTGCAGATTTCAACGAATTTTTAAAAATACTTCTTTAAAATATTCAATAGAGAGCTGTAATTTTGTGAGCACTGTGATAAAGGAACACGCTATGATTGTTTGGATATTGGCATGCAATATATGCCTTGCTACAATAGCTGTAAAGTTGAACAGCACTGTGAATTATATATGTTCCGTTGAAGAACTATGTTGCTCAATTTATGAAACGCAAAAGGATTAAAGGCTCACCTGGCTTCTCTGCACGTTTTACAACCCTTGCACTTTCTTTATGAATCTGCATTTATTTTAAATCCCTTTGAATCTTTCGGTATTTTTAAAAAGATGTATGTGCACTTTAGAAAGTGATTGAGTCAGTGTCTCCCTCAGTAAATGAGGCAGACTCATTGCCAATAAGTCTTGCTTCCAGTCAGACTCACTTGTAGTTAGAGAATGAAACTTCCGGTCATTGATTAAAACTGACTTCCATTGAGAGAAATGTGCTTCCACTGAATAATTTTCGCAGGAGTTGGATGACATTTACTCTAGTGAATGAGTGAGAGTAGTGTCAGGAGAGGAAGCTTGCCTCCCACTGAGACTGGCTCCGACAGGTTAAAACGAACTCTGAATGCGCCACTAATAAGCGCAACAATAGCACCTTCTCTTGGAGCGCATACACTCACGTGAGTGAGCTGTATATTGATCAACACCACTATGTAGGTTTCCAAGGACCACTGACGGGGGTCATGGCCTCCATTTCTCTCACACTGTTCTGTAAAGCATACGTTGTCTTCAGGGTCGGACTGGGACCAAAAATTGGCCCGGGCAACTCATAAAAAGTGGTCCACATTCGAGGAGCGAAGCCCTTCACACAAAATTGCTTGGTTAGTATCAGGCATCTAATTTTTGGAGGAAGGTTATGTTATGTTATGTTATGTTATGTTATGTTAACAGGCATTTTTTGAGCACACGTACACCCGTGGGTTTCATGGCGCTGAGTGAGGAAGGCGGATGAAACAGAGGCGCTTAGCCAGCCGCTTGCACGAATAGCCAGGTTTTCAAAGTTAGTTTTCAAAGTTTTCAAATGTTAGTTAATTTAAGAATTATAAAGCTTGTAGGGTCAGGAATGAAAATACTGCAGATGTTAAAACTGAATACTGGTAGTCTCAGCACCGTGTACAAAGCAGTGCGATACCCATTCCCAATCAACTGTGTCTTTGACCCAAATTATCATATAGATCACAAATTGAACACCAAGCCAAGGAGCAAAGGGGCTAGGTCAGGATCTCTGGAAAAAGAACCTACAATGACAAAAAGAAGGGAGACTGAAATCCCTCTTCCTGAGGATTCACTATAGAGGGGTTTCCGAGAATAAACGCTCTCATTTTCAGAGGCAGCTCTGTCTTGTTGCTGTCCCCTTCTTTAGGTCTCACCTGATGCAGTGCATACGTTGTCGCTTGCAAGGCATTTTGTTAACTAACAGTGGGATAGGGCCTGCCCATCACTTTCCTTTGGTTTGATTCATCGTCATACTGATTTGCTTGCTTCTCCTTGGCCAGCACGTGCCGGCTTCCCTTACTCTTTGTTTATTTGCCCCTTTCCTGAAGCACAACCAAGGACTTGCGTCCATCCACTGCTCGTGCTTTTTGAGCGTCTTTTTTCATTTTGTTGACGCACTCCATAAGAGTGAATGTTTTTGAAGGCTGTCTCCCTCTTTTGCTACTCTCCACCCTTCCTTACCCATGTGCTTTGTAACCCCTTGCTGCTCTTGCTTTCCTCCACTTGCGATCTGTGTTGTAGCTTGCCACCACTGTCCATGCTGTTGCTTGCCCCTTCTACCCCATGCTGCTGCTGGCCTTCAGTTGCGGTCTCTGCAGTTGCTTGCCCCTCTCTTCCTCCAGATTGTTGCTGACCCCCCCATGCTGTTCCTCCTAGCCTCTTACATTGTCTATGTTCCCCCATCACTCACCCGGCATAACAAACATTTTAAAAATGCTATGACGTGGACAGTGCTGGCTGCATTTTAGAGGTTTTTTTAAAAAAACATTCATCAGTCCCTTCCTTCATCCCTCCTGTTGTTATTGCTTTGTCCCATCCCGGTGGTCACTGTTTGCCCCCACCAAGCTGCCATTATACAAAAATGTCCTATGACGAGGACACTGATTGCCTCGTATTAGTGCTTTTTTTTTCCAATGTCAGCCATGCAACACAGCACCCCGTTGCTGTGTAATACCACCAAAAGATTGAAAAAGCCAATAGCTCGCGTAGCCAAGATCTATTAGCTTTGCCTGCTTTTAATACTAACAGTGATGTATAATCAAATGTTATTCATACTAAGAAGACTTTACTATACCCAAAGAACAAGTATTAACAACTTTAGAATAAAGAAAAAAAGAATACGGTACTATTCCGCTGCCTTGCAGTTGCATGCTGCGCCTTGAAGCTAATTCTTAGCTCTCTGCAGGAGCGGCCCGTGCAGGTAGGAGTGGTGAGGCGGGATGGGGGAATCGGACATACAATGACGGAAAATGCATTATTTATTTACTTAAATTTTCCCTCATCGGCCTAATGAATAACCAGAGCAACACCTGCCCGCCTCCCCCACCCTCTTCTATCAAGGCACAGTGTGACGGAATAGCAGAAAGAAATATGGAATAGCATTGCTTGTCAGGTCAGGGCTTAGGTGAAGATGGCACAAACTACAGCCACAAAACTGGCCTCTTACTCGTCCCAGCTCCACACCTCTAAGCATGGCGTTTTGTGCTGCAGCCTGCCTACACATTCCATAGTGGCCAGTCAGGTAGCCATAGTGGGGGTGGGTGGCCAGCAGGATATTGTGGGTGGTTGTCCTTCATGATACCGGCCCACAGGTGGGACTCAGGCACTGGTCCATCGGCCGAATGCCAGCTTTGCCAATCCAACTCTGGTTGTCTTTCGCAACGTAGCAGCAACAATTCTTTTTGCCCAGATATGGCATCTGAACACCACTCGCAGGAGGCCCTGATGCGCTTCCTGTTATGAGGAAGGGGCATACCCCCCTCACAGTGTGTGGTGGATAGTGGGTAGACTATGGAATTATAGAGATGGCACTCACATCAGAAGAGTGTTGATACTGTGCGTAAGATCGGGTGCTCCAAGAGCGAGTACCTTACGTACGAGTTACCCCGATGCAGGCTTAACTCTGTAGCAGTGCCACTCTTCACTGCCTTTGATGTCTCTTCGAAGAGACTGGCTGTAGGCCTTTCACAGTCTCATCATTTCAGAATGGAAGCATTTTCAGTATTACATATAACAAAGCCATAGTGGTTGTTACTTGTCTTATGCAACTAACACCCATTGACAAAGCCAATAGTTCTGGCATGTTGTAGGTGTAATGTTACTTGTCGTATTATATACCTGGATGCAATGACAGAAGCAGCGAAATACAGCCAGGCGGCACACTATGCTGAGCACAGATTTCTAGTTTATGTACTTTTTAGCAACTCCCTTAATTAGATCAGCCTCGCCCCTTTGAGAGACCCCCCCCCCCCCCCCATCTGTTTCTCATGACAGGATTTTGACAGAGTTATTCCGAGTTTGCGGCATATTTCTGTGCAGTGTAAATGAGTTTATTATTGATGCAGGAACATGCCGAATTTGATCTTGGACAGCTAGTGTGCACAATATTTAGCAGGAAGGGTGCATTATATTTCGCACAAAGTGTCCGTTGTAAAACACAAATGATGGGAGCGCCGTGATATCCCTTGGGATGAGTGTTGCGCTCTATAAAAACCGCAAATAAATAAAAATAAAAAAATCTTAAAACGAGCAGATGTCATACATTTTCAGCAAGCATTGTAAAGCCAATAGATCTTGCCTATGAGAGAGCTATTGGCTTTACCAATGTCTTTTAGCCATGTTGTACAGCTGTGCAGCGTTAATGTAATGGAAGTCCAACTTATATAGCGCAGTTGTCACCCAAAGGGTATCCTGGCGCTGAGATTACCTAAGAGCACTGTGCGTACAACCAGGCGCGCAACACCCATTGGGCTCACCGGGCTTCAGCCCCCCCCCCCCCCCCGTCGCCTCCTCAGCCCGGGCTAAGATGACACGCACTGAAATGGTGCAAGAAGGCTGCGCATCCGATCCGAGAATGTGATTGTTTTAATGATTTCTGAGAGGCCCAGCAGCCCGAGCCAGACAGCGAGCCTCTGAACAGTTTCAGCGAGTGAACCCCCCTGCCCTGACCTCTTGTGTTTACTTTAGAGTGCCGCAGAGGTGAAATCCTTGCCTGAAGGCAGGGATTTCACCTAAGCACTTGATGGGTTGTGAGCATGGGGTGTGAAGATGTGCACAACAGGGGGAAGGCATGGCCAGTTAAGGTGATGCTTTTCCTTCGTAAAGGAATTTCTGCTGGCATCTTAGCCCAGGGTGTGCTGTCTGTGCACTTGTATAGATGTGTATTCCATACAAGTGCACAGACAGCAAACCCTGGGCTATGACGCCAGCAGGAATTAATTTACAAAGGAAAAGCTTCACCTGCACTGGCCATCCCTTTCCCCCTGCTGTCTGTGCATTTGACCCACATTGATCTACACAGCGAGACCTTCGGGAGGGGCTGGATGCCAGGACACAGTGCTGCTGATCAGCCAGACTCCACAGTATGGTATCAGAAGAGCAGGCAGCAGTTTTTTGTGTAAGTTCCAGTAACTTTAATGCATTTTTCAGCACAGCATTACCTACTGCCTGCATAGCTAGGTTACTGTGAATGTTGTTCTTGACTTACATACATAGAAACGTCAAAGAGGACAGTCCCCTCCAAATATGCAAATGTAGTGTAAGTTTGTAGTGTTCATTTTTTTGGGGTGCTAGTGGGTAATTTTAGAGTTCAGGGTGGGTGTGGGTTTTAGGGTGCCAGTGAGTAATTTTATGGTTCAGGGTGGGTTACGGATTGGGGTGCCAGGGGGTAATTTTAGGGTTCTGAGCGGGTATGGGTTTTGGGGTTCCAGGGGGCAATTTTAGGGTTCAGGGTAGGTATGGGTTTGGGGTGCCAGGGGACATTTTAGGGTTCAGCGTGGGTATGTGTTATGGTGTGCCAGGGGTAATTTTAGGGTTCAGGGCAGGTGTGGGTTTTGGGGTGTCAGGGGGCAATTTTAGGGTTCAGGGTGGGTATGGGTTATGGGGTGCCAGCAGGGAATTTATGGTTCAGGGTGGGTATGGGTTATGGGGTGCCGGGGGGGAATTTATGGTTCAGCATGGGTATGGGGTTTGGGGTGCCAGGGGTAATTTTAAGGTACAGGGTGGGTGCGGATTTTGGGGTGCCATGGGATTAATTTTAGGGTTCAGCGTGGGTATGTGTTTTATAGTGCCAGGGGTAATTTTAGGGTTTAGGGCAGGTGAGGGTTTGGGATGTCAGGGGGCTGTTTTAGGGTTCATGGTGGGTATGGGTTATGGGGTGCCAGATGGGAATTTATGGTTCAGCATGGGTATGGGTTTTGGGGTGCCTGGGGTAATTTTAAGGTTCAGGGTGGGTTTGGGTTTTGGGGGCAAGGGGGAATTTATGGTTCAGCATGGGTATGGTTTCTGGGGTGCCAGGGGTAATTTAAGGTTCAGGGCGGGTATGGGTTTTGGGGCTCCAGGGGGGTGATTTTAGGGTTCAGGGTGGTATTGGGTTTTGGGGTGCCAGGGGGTCATTTTAGGGTGTGGGGTGGGTATGGGTTTTGGGGTGCCGGGGAGGAATAATTTTAGGGATAGGATGGGTATGGGTTTTGGGGTGCCAGGGGTAATTATAGATTTCAGGGCGGGTATGGGTTTTAGGGTGTGAGGGGGTTAATTTTAGGGTTCAGCGTGGGTATGTGTTTTGGTGTGCCAGGAGTAATTTTAAGATTCAGGGCGAGTATGGGTTTTGGGGGGCAATGCATCAAACTAACAAAAATGTGTGCTTTAATTGTTGTCCAGTTCCAAATTCAGAATTCACCAAATTTTTTTCTCCGCTTGACCTGAGCATTAACCGATCCTGATTATCTGCCATTTTAGCTCCGCCCCATTGATTTACATTAGCCACGCCCCTTCATCTGCCATGTTAGCCCCCCCCCGAATTAAGACCTAGTTGCGCCCCTGCGTACAACTGTACGAGCATGGTAGAAAGGTCAATGACTATTCTGAGCTAGTTTCTGGGAAAGAGCCACGTTTTCAGCTTCTTTCTGAAATGCATTAGATTCTCAGTTTGTCTAAGATCACTTGGCAATTCATTCCACTCTCTTGAAGTGGCAGAGCTGAAGGTTCTACCTCCCAGCCGTGTTTTTTTTTTATCTGGGTGTGCACACCAGTTTAGCTGACGATGATCAGAGATTTCTGACTGCGAGATGCCAGGTGAATCTTCTTTGCAGCGGGTTGGGCCCCATTCAGTGTACAGCCTTGTAGATGATGCAAAGTGGTTTAAATTGCATTCTTTGCAGAATTGGTAACCAGTGGCAATCCTTCAAGGCTAACGATGCAGAGGACCTGTGCTGTCTCATAGCTTTGCCGCAATTTTTTTTATCAGAGACAATGGTGCTCCAAGAAGCAGAGCATTGCAGTAGTCCAATCTGCTTGGGATAACACTCCTTACTACTTGCGGTAAGACATGGATTGGCAGTTACTGAAGTATTTTACGAAGAGATATAATCAATGATATGCATGTGCCCACTGTTTTATTAACTTGTGTATCTAGCTGCAGATTGCTATCAAACAGTACCCCCAGGTTTCTTACCATTTTAGATGGCATCAAAGGATTATTTGTTGGACTAGGCCAAAAGTCCCCTGGGAGTGGGTGAGATGCCGACATGGACAGCGAGGAGAAGGAGGGAGGGGCGTAAAACACCAGGGACAGCGGAAGGAGGAAGGAACACGACAGCCACTGGGAGGAGGACTGAATAGGGAAAGCAACACAATGAACAGTGGTAGGAGTGTGGGAGGAGGTAATAACGCCAAGGACAGCGGGAGTGGACAAGCAACATGCGCTCTTATTGAGTGCTTCCACAATAAGAAAAAAGTAGCGGGGTGACAAATGCATTTGTCACCCCAAGTGGGATGGGTATGCTCAGACGTGAGTCCCATGCTCTCCACACCACTGGAGTCAAGCTATCTTGGCTGAAGATGGCTGATAGCCAGAAACCGGTCCTAGGATGCTTGATTTGAGTCCAGGAAAGACATGGCTATCACAATATATAGAAGAACACTCTCTATTTGACGATAGTCAATTTGGCTTCCGCAAACTTCATAGTACTGAGACCGCACTCATCAAATCCACCGATGAGATTAGGAAAGCACTTGATCAAGGAGGAGCGGCAGTCCTCATTCTGCTCGATCTTACTGCGGCTTTTGACACGGTCGATCACAACATCCTGATCGACCGTATCAATGCCATCGGCATCCAAGCAAAAGCTAAAGACCTTATAAGATCTTTCCTTACTGGCCGTACCCAGACAGTTCAGTTAGACACCTTCTCATCTGAGCAACTAGCTTTACCTTGTGGTGTTCCCCAAGGCTCATCCCTCAGTCCAACCCTATTTAATATCTATGTCACCGATCTAGCAAGGGTTATTAATGACTGGGGGATGAGCCTAACATCCTATGCAGATGACACCCAGCTGGTTCTTACCATCAAAGAGAACAGAGAAAAAATAGCTGCCAATTTCCAACAGGGCATGCTAACCATCAGTCACTGGATGTCAGCTAACTGTCTCAAATTAAACTCTAATAAAACAGAGGTCATGACCTTCGGCAAACTTACTCCCTCCTGGTCAGATGCATGGTGGCCCACTAATCTAGCCCCCCCCCCTCCCAGCCACCAAGGTTAAAACCCTAGGAATAACTATAGACAATAAACTCTCTTACTCTGCCCATGTCAACATCACTGTCTCATCTTCTTTCTTTAAACTGAAGGCCATAAAAAAGATTCTCCCACTTCTTCCCCCCAACTCTGGTAAAACCCTGGTCACCTCATTTGTCATGTCCTCTGTGGACTATTGTAATGGACTTTTAATGACTGCCCAACATAAGGTCATTAAAAGATTACAAGCTATACAAAACACCTTGGCTAGATTACTTTCCGGCACCCCCAAATTCAAACCCATTACAGACACTATAAAAAACTATCACTGGCTCACAGTCAAAAACAGGATAAAATTCAAAGCACTCTGCATAGCATACAAAGCTGCATACAAACAAGGTCCGTGCTTTCTCATTGACCCTTTCACGTTTCATGTCCCCAGTCGATCACTCCGCTCTATGAACAATTTCAACATGACAGTTCCACGCACTAGAACTGTTGCATGGGGTGATCGCAGCTTCCACGTCTCAACGGCAAAACTTTGGAACTCCCTTGATTTGGATAGTAGGTCTGCATCTTCTCTGATCATGTTCAGAAGAAAAATAAAAACATGGCTCTTTAAAAATAAATCATCCCTCCTTGCAATCTCTGCCTCATCCATAGCGCCGAGACGCCCTCGGGCAATTGTTCGCGCTCAACAAATCACATAAATAAATAAATGGCTTGGCAGTTCAGGCTGGACTGTTCCCATGAGGCACAGGGTCAAGGCTGATTTGCATATGGCCATGTCTGAACTGGGGTGGTGTGGAGTGCAGAAAAACGATGGCTTTAGGCCCAGATCTCTCTACTGGGGTGAATGTATGACATTGTTCTGCATTCTGTCCATCAACTGTGGTTTTTACATTTGTCACCCCGAGTGGGATGGGTATGCTCAGACGTGAGTCCCATTCTCTCCACACCAATGGAGTCAAACTATCCTGGCTGAAGACGGCTGATAGCCAGAAACTGGTCCTAGGATGCTTGATTCCAGTCCAGGAAAGACACGGCTTGGCAGTTCGGGCTGGACTGTTCCCATGAGGCACAGGGTCAAAGCTGTTTGCATATGGCCATGTCTGAACTGGGGTGGTGTGGAGTGCAAAAAAAGGATGGATTTAGGCCCAGATCTCTGTACTGGGGTGAATGTATGACATTGTTCTGCATTCTGTCCATCAACTGTGGTTTTTGTATTTGTCACCCCCGAGTGGGATGGGTATGCTCAGACGTGAGTCTCATGCTCTCCACACCACTGGAGTCAAGCTATCCTGACTGAAGACGGCCGATAGCCAGAAACCGGTCCTAGGATGATTGATTCCGGTCCAGGAAAGACATGGCTTGGCAGTTCGGGCTGGACTGTTCCCATGAGGCACAGGGTCGAGGCTGATTTGCATATGGCCATGTCTGAACTGGGGTGGTGTGAAGTGCAAAACAACGATGGATTTAGGCCCAGATCTCTGTACTGGGGTGAATGTATGACATTGTTCTGCATTCTGTCCATCAACTGTGGTTTTTCCAAATACAAGAGCAGTGGTGGGACACTGAGCAAAGAAGCAGTCCTTGAGCCATTCTCCAGGGGAGGACCACACACAAAAAGATGAAGTCAAGCCAACACATGCTGACCGTAGAGAAGCAAGCATATGAGATTGGCGATGAAGCCAACCAATGGTGAGCAATGGGCGGGCTCTAAACCCCCTGTACGTAAATTAAAAGCTTTGCAAGTGACAGCGCATGAGCTGTCTCAAGTGAACCTAAAAACTGGCCCCACCGTCTGATCTGAATCTGATCTGAAAACAGTGATTGTATCTCAAACGCTAAATGCACCCGGCTGCTGGCACTGTTATGTCCTTTACCCCGCTGCCATCCAGTAGGCCAGTGACAGGAGCTCTTGATATAGTGGGCAGGGCCCGAACCACCTGTACTGGAGGGTTAGTAGGGCAAACTTTTTGCTACCACTGGGGAGCCTCTCTCTCTGTCCACCAACCTCTAAGGGAGATTTATGTTTTTCATTAGAGCATGTGCTTTAGTAATAGCACACACCAGTTAGAAGCATAAGTACACTTTAAAAGGGTTTTCTTGATAGTGCGGATAGTGCGGATGCTGCATGCAAGTAATCAGAAGCAAGGAGAAACATGCATTGGTAAAACCAACAGTTCCTGTCTTTGCCAGTGTTTTTCAGCCATGCCTTACAGCATCCCCAATACTATGCAGCATGGCTAAAGTTTTTTTTTTTTTTAAATCTTTGTCATGGCAATATGCATGCGTGCCTACAAAACGATGCATGTGTTTTTCCCCTTTAATTACTAATTTCTGTTGGATCAGTAACTAAAAATAAAGTGAGCAAAAGAGTCATTTTTATTTCTTTTAAAAGCGGGAGGGTGAGGGGAGCAAAGGCAACAATACGGAAGCAACAGGGGGAAAGGCAGGAGGATGCAGGAGCAAAAGGGGACATGAAACGAACATGGAGGAGGGCGGGGGGATGTGGAAGCAACACAGGTTGGGGAAAAGCAAACTGAGTGTGGGTATGGAGAGGAACAACAGGGAGAGAGGAGGAGGGAACGGGTGGGGAGTAGTACATGTGTGAGTGCAACAGGAATAGATACCGGTGAAAAGCACACATGGAACAAACATCATCACGGAGTGCAGGGTAGGGAAGTACAAAAGAAACACATGCACTCTCATAGAGTGCTAAACACACAAAAAAGTAGTGCTTGAAAAGCAAGAAGTGAAAGCAAAGAGGTTAGCCAATCAAGAGATGGTAAAGAGGAAATGCTTCATGGGAGAGACAAACACAAGACAGATAAGCTGGAACACGAATAGGAAGCAGGTGACTTAGAGTGACAGGCAAACCAAACAATGGCAGGTAATGGGCGGGCTTCAAGCACTCTAGCACGGTACTGGGGAACTGACGTGCAGGGTGGTGTTAGACTAGGGGATTTAAGGACCCCCTAGTCCCCTATTTCACAGATCTACAGGAATATTTCAAGTTAACTCATCCCCCATAAGATTCACAAAGCTACGCAAATATGTTTTTAAAAAAACAACGATAAACCAATTACCATAGTGTACAAGTGCAAACATGAGTCTAAAAGGTACGAATGTGTAAAAGAGTAACACAAACTTAACATAAACACTCACGTAGAATGCTACTTTTACAGGGTCCACTTATGAAAGCGGAAAATCTGCCAGGATTGGCAAAAAAGGTGTCATTTTAAGTCTAAGATTAGGAGGGGGTTACGGGCTTCCCTGTGCATTTCAGATGGAAGAAGGGCTGAACACCCACACGTGTGTAACTTTGTGGGCATCCTCATATGTTGGGTTGATAACATTCACAACTAAAAAAGCAACTGCAAAATGAAGGTGTGTGCGGCGCTTTGTATCTGGAGGCTGCCTGGTCTGCTTGATCATGGGGGGGGGGGGGTTCCTAACGAGTGCGCTCAGGATAGGATGTGGTTGGGAACAGGTCGAGGTCCTGACGTGAGCCTGGTGAGGTGAGACTCACCCACGTGCCAGCCTCACTCTGCCCCAGCGCGGCCTGCTTTTCAAACGCACTACCCCGTCGAGCTTAGCCTGTGATTGACACCGTCGGCCTGACACATTCCCAGCCTCTCAGACGAGCTGCCTTGTTCAACATGTCTCCGGTGTTGCCCCTCATTTAAAGTCGGCGTATCGTCAAGTCTAGCGGTTCGTGGGCCGGCTCTGCCAGCCCGGCTCGAGGCTGCACCGTATCTGCACACCCTCTGACGGGACAGACTTTTCATCAGCGCCGCCATTCTGATATATACTGACGCAACTCGGACCCTACCGGCCTGATCAGCAGCCCCCTCCCCCACAGAACCCAGCCCCCAGCGCGGCTGGCGTTTACGGATCAATCACTGGACACTTCAGTGAAACCGCTCCTGGGAGGAATGTGAGAGGGAAATCATTAGAGCGCAGCAGTGACGGCACATTCACTAACAGCCCTTTAACAGGAGGAGGGGGTGAGGGGGGGGGGGGGGGGAGAGCGGGGGGGGGGGGGGCAGGGGGCAAGTGAGCAGCAGGAGGGGACGGGAGAGGTGGGGGAAAGCGCATACACCTTTGCCTGGAAATGTACATTTATTTCCCTATATGTTTATAAAGAAAGGCCTCGAATTGTTCCATTCCAGGCGTGAAGGTCTCGCCCTGTCCTGAGACCTCATGTTGTACCAGGTCAGGATATAGGGTGACCAACTGGCATGGGTGCAAATTCAGGACGGTGAGTGTAAAAATTCAGGACAAAGGGTCAAAATTCAGGAAAAAAATTCAGGCCAAACTTTGGGACAAAAGGTAAGTTTTACAAACACATCAGAGGAGGTCGCGCAATAGTATATAAGTAAGTAAATAGACAACCACTTAAGTACAAGTCAAAATAAATTCATATTCGGTTGAGTCAAACGTGCACTTCACAGTTTTTCAGTATGCCCTCAGCTTGCTACCTTAGACGATTGAAAACTCGCATCTCGCTCCAGCAGGTACATTAGTCACCAAACAATGGTGAACCACACCTGAATATAAGTGAGGCCGCTTTTGTTGATTATTGAAAACTACTGGATATACAAGGAACTTTGCAGTGCCAGCCCCCAGTAACTACACCGCCCCACCCCCCTCTCGAGCCTCCAAGGGAAACACCCGGTCCGGCCATGCCACCACCCTCCAATGGTGCCCCTCGTCTTCACATAGACTGTCTCTCATGTGTATTTCATTTCTTTTATAGTGTTACTCATCCCAAGTGAGTAGGGCAGGGTGTTGGAGTGCCATACATCACACACACACATTATATAGAGACAATGAATTACATAAATGTGAAAGTCAATATATAGGAAATGTTACTTAATATAATGAGTGCTACAAGGTGTAATTCTTTTATCTTTCATTCAGTCTTTCACCATTCATTCTGTCCTTCCATCTGTGTGCCCATCTATATCCAAACATATTCAACCATTTGCAAACCTATCCACCATGTATCCTTCCATCCATTATTTCATGCATCCATCCCTCTATCCACCCTTTTACTCATCCGTCCAGTATTCACCCATCTATCCTTTCACCCCATCCATCCTTACACTCATCCATCCACTCTTCCACCCATCTACCTATTCACTCATCCATCCAGCCATTTACCCTTCCACCCATCCAGCCATTCTTTCACTTACTCAATCATCCACCCAGTCACTTGTCCTTCCACCCATTCACCCTTCAGTCATTCATCCTTTCTTTCTCTCTCCATCGCCCTTTTCTTTATCCAACCATTAATCCTTCCACCCACCCACCCATCTACTTATCCATTCATGAATCCATCCATTGACCCTATTACTCATCCATCCTTTCATTCATCCATCCATCTATCCGTTCTCTCATCCATCCACCCTTTCACTTCTTCACTCATCTATCCATCCTTTTGTCAGTCTACCCGCTTTCACTCACTCATCAATCCTTACATCCATCCTTTCACTCATCCATCCCCCCATTCACTCACCTATCTACCCTTTCACCCATACAGCCATCTATTTACCTTTTCTCTCATCAATCCATCCGTTTTCATTATCTGTCCATTTACCCTTTCATTCATCCTTTCACTAATCCATCCAGTCATTCACCCATTCCTTCACTTATTTACTTACCCACCTTTTCACATTATGAGCTGAAGAGGCCCATCTAGAACTTCACCCTTGCTATAGTTCCGAAAGCAAGGGGTGTGGTTGAGGGTTTACTATGCCCCTGCACATAGGCAACCTAAAAAAACTTAGAAGTCTTGACTCATGCATGATGAAAACTGCCAGGACATGGGGTGACTGTAACATGATGGTGTTTCTAGGACTTTAAGTGGGGTAAAAAAAAACTGGGGGGTCTCTTTAAAGGGGGTGTTCAATGTAATTAAGGGCATAGCTTAAAACACCTAGGCTAAAAATCTGTGCTTAGCATAGTGTTCGGCCCGATTGGTACTATGCTGTATTGGTCATTGCATCCAGATATATAATACAGCAAGTATTGTTACACCAACAAGCCAGGACTATAGGTTTTGTCAATGGTTGTTAGTTGCTTAAACTAAAAAAGCAGCAACCATGGCTTTGTTGACTATGATATAGATTTTTACTTGTTTCACAGGCTTCTTTATGTTAACTGTATTCTCACGTTGCAGCATGGGCGTTTAACCTTTTATCTTTCTTACAAAATGCCCTGCTGTACACTGAGGCAGGAGGAGGCCACCACAACAGCCCAGACTGCCCCATTGTCATTCTGTATGTGGCAATCATCATCCCCATACTGAATGACAATGGGCGGGGTGGGGCTGCTCTTGTGCTCTAGGAGGAGTGCGAGGTGGTTCCATCAGGGGGCTGAGGCTTCTCGCAGGGGAGCAGTGCTGCTCCCTGTAATGGCCAAAATTACGGACAAAAGGCGTCCTTAAAAGGGATCCTCACGGACAACGGACGTGACGTCCATTTTACGGACGGTCCGTGAAATTTACGGACGGTTGGTCCCCCTCTCAGGATAATGGGCTCATATTAATGCGCTGCCTGCAGCTGGGGGGAGAGGGGGAGGGGCTGAGCCGCTCCTGCGGGCACACCCGTCTGCGCCACTGCACGAGATGCCCCTATCACGTGTCACCTTGGAACCTCAGGGCTGGCTGAGGTCCACGCATCTCACCTGGTGAGCGGTAAATATGTGGACTGCAGGAGGTGCTTGTACCTTGCATGGGACAGCGAGAGGCAGCTGACTGGGCGAGATGGTCGTACCTCAGCGGGACAGTGTGAGGCAGCTGACTGGGGAAGATGCTCGTACGTCAGTGGCACAGCGAGAGGCAGCTGAATGGTCGAGATGGTCGTACCTCAGTGGGATAGTGTGAGGCAGCTGACTGGGTGAGATGCTCGTACCTCAGTGGGACAGTGTGAGGCAGCTGACTGGGTGAGATGCACATACCTCAGTGGGACAGCGTGAGGCAGCTGAACGGCCCCCCCCGCGGCGGGATGCCTGGCTTTCACCTTGGAGATGCCCTGTAGGGGCTATCTCACAGGGAAAAGCCAGGACGGGTTCCTAAGGCAAGCGCGGAGATACCCCTTCGGGGGTTGATTCCGGCGCTATATAAGAAACATAATAATAATAATAATAAAGGGTGAGATGCACATACCTCAGTGGGACAGCGTGACACGGCTGACTGGGTGAGATGCACATACCTCAGTGGGACTGCGTGAGGCAGCTGAATGTACGAGATGATCGTACCTCAGTGGGACAGCGTGAGGCATCTGAATGAGTGAGATGGTCATACCTCAGTGGAGCAGAGTGAGACAACTGTCTGGGTGAGATGCACATACCTCAGTGGGACAGCGTGAGGCAGCTGACCGGGCGAGATGCACATTCCTCAGTGGGACAGCATGAGGCAGCTGACTGGGCGAGTTGCTCGTACCACAGTTGGACAGCGTGAGGCAGCTGAATGGGCGAGATGCACATTCATCAGTAGGACAGCGTGAGGCAGCTGACTGGGCGAGATGCACATTCCACAGTGGGACAGCATGAGGCAGCTGACTGGGTGAGTTGCTCGTACCTCAGTGGGACAGCGTGAGACAGCTGAATGGGCGAGATGCACATTCCTCAGTGGGACAGCGTGAGGCAGCTGAATGGATGAGATGCACATTCTTCAGTGGGACAGCGTGAGGCAGCTGACTGGGCGAGATGCTCATTCCTCAGTGGGACAGCGTGAGGCAGCTGACTGGGCGAGATGCTCATTCCTCAGTGGGACAGCGTGAGGCAGCTGATTGGGTGAGATGCTCCTACGTCAGTGGGACAGCGTGAGGCAGCTGACAGGGTGAGATGCTCGTATGTCAGTGGGACAGCGTGAGGCAGCTGAATGGGCGAGATGCTCATTCCTCAGTGGGACAGAGTGAGGCAGCTGACTGGGTGAGATGCTCGTACGTCAGTGGGGCAGCGTGAGGCAGCTGACAGGGTGAGATGCTCATTCCTAGGTGGGACAGCGTGAGGCAGCTGACTGGGTGAGATGCTCGTACGTCAGTGGGGCAGCGTGAGGCAGCTGACAGGGTGAGATGCTCATTCCTCAGTGGGACAGTGTGAGGCAGCTGACTGGGTGAGATGCACATTCCTCAGTGGGACAGCGTGAGGCAGCTGACTGGGCGAGATGCTCATTCCTCAGTGGGACAGCGTGAGGCAGCTGAATGGGCGAGATGCACATTCCTCAGTGGGACAGCGTGAGACAGCTGACTGGGCGAGATGCACATTCCTCAGTGGGACAGAGTGAGGCAGCTGACTGGGCGAGATGCTCATTCCTCAGTGGAACAGCGTGAGGCAGCTGACTGGGCGAGATGCTCATTCCTCAGTGGGACAGCGTGAGGCAGCTGAATGGGCGAGATGCACATTCCTCAGTGGGACAGCGTGAGGCAGCTGACTGGGCGAGATGCACATTCCTCAGTGGGACAGAGTGAGGCAGCTGACTGGGCGAGATGCTCATTCCTCAGTGGGACAGCGTGAGGCAGATGACTAGGTGAGATGCTCGTACGTCAGTGGGACAGTGTGAGGCAGCTGAATGGGCGAGATGCTCATTCCTCAGTGGGACAGCGTGAGGCAGCTGACTGGGTGAGATGCTCGTACGTCAGTGGGACAGCGTGAGGCAGCTGACTGGGCGAGATGCACATTCCTCAGTGGGACAGTGTGAGGCAGCTGAGTGGGCGAGATGCACATTCCTCAGTGGGACAGCGTGAGGCAGCTGACTGGGTGAGATGCTCGTACGTCAGTGGGACAGCGTGAGGCAGCTGACTGGGTGAGATGCACATTCCTCAGTGGGACAGTGTGAGGCAGCTGAGTGGGTGAGATGCACATTCCTCAGTGGGACAGCGTGAGGCAGCTGACAGGGTGAGATGCACAATCCTCAGTGGGACAGCGTGAGGCAGCTGACTGGGAGAGATGCTCGTACGTCAGTGGGACAGCGTGAGGCAGCTGACAGGGTGAGATGCACATTCCTCAGTGGGACAGCGTGAGGCAGCTGACTGGGCGAGATGCTCGTACCTCAGTGGAGCAGCCTGAGGCAGCTGACTCAGTGAGATGCTCGTACGTCAGTGGGACAGCGTGAGGCAGCTGACAGGGTGAGATGCACATTCCTCAGTGGGACAGCGTGAGGCAGCTGACTGGGAGAGATGCACAATCCTCAGTGGGACAGCGTGAGGCAGCTGACTGGGAGAGATGCTCGTACCTCAGTGGGACAGCGTGAGGCAGCTGACAGGGTGAGATGCTCGTACCTCAGTGGGACAGCGTGAGGCAGATGACTGGGCGAGATGCTCATTCCTCAGTGGGACAGCGTGAGGCAGCTGACTGGGCGAGATGCTCGTACCTCAGTGGGGCAGCCTGAGGCAGCTGACTCAGTGAGATGCTCGTACGTCAGTGGGACAGCGTGAGGCAGCTGACAGGGTGAGATGCACATTCCTCAGTGGGACAGCGTGAGGCAGCTGACTGGGAGAGATGCATAATCCTCAGTGGGACAGCGTGAGGCAGCTGACTGGGAGAGATGCTCGTACCTCAGTGGGACAGCGTGAGGCAGCTGACAGGGTGAGATGCACAATCCTCAGTGGGACAGCGTGAGGCAGCTGACTGGGAGAGATGCTCGTACCTCAGTGGGACAGCGTGAGGCAGCTGACAGGGTGAGATGCACATTCCTCAGTGGGACAGCGTGAGGCAGCTGACTGGGAGAGATGCTCGTACCTCAGTGGGACAGCGTAAGGCAGCTGACAGGGTGAGATGCACATTCCTCAGTGGGACAGCGTGAGGCAGCTGACTGGGAGAGATGCTCGTACCTCAGTGGGACAGCTTGGGGTGTTCGGTCTGGATGAGATACACAGCTGGCGTGCAACAGCTTGAACTAGATGAAAGAGAGGACACACACATAGCTGGACGCGATGAGATACCATACCTCAGTGAGGCAGCATGAGATGACCGGACTGGGTGAGGCAGAGCTGGAATGGAACAGCTTCAAATGCCTGGCAGGGGTACAATCTTACACTCGCACATGGGATAGATGTAGACATCTTATGCCTCACTCTGGACGGCTTGAGAGATCTGGACTGGATGATACATTCGCACCTGACATGATGGGGCAAAATGGTCTCAATTCACAAAACGGTGTCAATTCTGATCCTTGCTTCCTGACTGTTGGGCTGGTAGGTGGCAATTAATGGGGGTGGGACCCTCACAGGGCTTCTTCGACACTCGTGGCAGACAATGGCAGCAGCCACATGCATGTTAGCTAGAAGGTTCTTGTTCCCTGACCCAGGCCCGTCGGGATGGCCTTTTTTGCTCCCGCTGCCCTTTATATATTTAGATGTACCTCGAGGGGTAATCCTTTCTGTGTCACCGTTTGTGCATGTTTCAAACTGTTTAGTGACAGCTGTCCCCATTACTCAACGAGTCATCATTTCGATTTGTCTTTTTTCTGCTTTTGTGGTATATTTCGGCTACAACACAGCAACAACAACCCTTGATGTGAAGGCATGGAGCACAGTGGATGAGAGGAGCGGGTGTGGGCAGGGGTACGCTGCTTTTAATGGCCTGAACCAACCACAAACGCTCCGCTCCGAGGGGGCTGAGAAGTGCACGCAGCAGAACACTCCCAAGGAGGACTTTAAGTGGGCCGGGTCTCACCAGTGCTAAGCACTGGAAATTTTTTAAAGGGGGCCTCGAAACTGGTCTCCATCAGACTCTGTTTTGTGCCCTGGCACAGGTGGTCTGGGTTTTCCGGACTGCAGTGAGAGCAGGCGCATGGATGTGTGCTGCTCATGATGCTCGTTTCTCACTAGTGGAGAAGTTATGGCATGACGTCATGCCAGGTGAGCGTTGTAGGGGAAGGGAAATCCTTTAAAGAGAGTCATGTTCTACCTGGATTTCACTTCTCTTTTTGAAACGCACGAGCCGCAAAATCCCCGTAGTGTCACCAGGGCTTTAAGTGGAAGTTTCTTCAATGTTGTATATAACAACAAGCCACAGTTGCTGCTTATTTATCTTATGCAACTAACAACCATTGGCAAAGCCAATAGTCCTGCCTTGTTGTAGGTATGATGTTACTTGTTGTATCATATGTCTAGATGCAATGACAGAAACAGCAAAATTCAAGTCAGGCGGCACACTATGCTAAGCACAGATTTTTAGCCTAATTGTTTTTAAGCCACACCCGTAATTACATTGACCACGCCCCTTTGGGAGACCCCACAGTATTATCATCCCACTTAAAGACCTGCCTCCAAGTATTGAAACGAATTCGCTAACAACAGTGTGATGTCCACAACACAAATTGTTTTAAAAACAGAAATGTCCATGTGAGTTTTCTTTGTTCTGTCTTAAAATTGTTACAAAGTAAATGAATGCATCTGCAGTTGTTCTAAAATCACTGATAACTTATTTCGCACTTGGGGTGTGGCTAGTAACAGCTCGACTGCCGTGACGAGAATGGTGTGTGGGGGCACCTACCAATGAGGAGCACTTACCGTGCCCACCAAAAGAAGCGTGAGAGCCCCTCAATGCTGCCCAGCTGCTCTAAGAGGCAGGGGTATGCCCAGGAGTGAATACAGTCGGTGTGCCGTAAGGCCAGTTGGCTCTCAGACAGTTTGTGTTCTTGTTCGCGGGAGCACAGGCCTAGCACTTCATGTTTGATTAACCCTTTTAGGGTGGGGCCAACACTGATCTGCTTATGGTTGATCCCATGCTGTAAGAGCACACATGGCCACAAGGCGCAAAGAAAGACTGGAGCAATGTGGCCACAGTAATTCCCAGTGGGACCATTGATTCCACTGCTCCCCTCCATCAATTTTCTTCTAAGTCAACTTAAGTCAATCAGGGCTAGCAATTTAGCCGGGGCTTTCCTTTTTTTCCCTGGCCAAGGCTGATTTGCATATTATTGGCCAGGGCTAAAAGGTGTAATTACAGTTGTCTGAGATCGAATTATGCATTTTAATCCATCACTTTGGCGCTAAATGTTCTGACATGCAGAACAAGAGAAGGTTCAGGGTTGACAAATCTCAGCTTCGGAGGTTTGTCCAAACCAAGGTAGTCAATGTGAAATCTGTTAATGCCGCGAAATAATGCATCCATTCAGAACTTTATAAATCCCAAAGAGGTGGTGGCGAAGGCGTGTTACAATAGCAAAGGGTTCTCAGGGCCCGCTGACCACGCAGCAGATATCATTCCTACTATTCCCTGCAGAGAGTGTGACCCTTGCTGCTTCCATCCGATCAGTGCCAGTGTGACCTGTGGTACAAGAGACTGGCTGGGTCTCAGCCAACTCCCCAGTTTCCTTGGAAAGTGGCTCCCAGACCTCTGCCCCAATGGAAACCATCCACCACACCACTAGGGAGACCTGGGGCAGCGCCCCTATCTAATGGCACCGCCCCTAAAAGCACCACCACTGCTCCTTGGCTCCATAACCCAGTGCTTCTGGGACATTGTTGCCAGACTCCTGGCCCCTATACTACCAATAGCTGCCCCATGACCTGCGCCCACAGACAATACCCACCAAGGAGGTCAACTTCAGCTACCTGGTGGTGCCCCACACCTGGCACCGTAGGGCCACATTTTTTAGAAGCCACTGGGTAACTTTTGTTTAGTAGAAAGAATTATATGTTGTATTTTTAAGACTGACAAGAAGAGGTCCTACGGATACTAATTCTGATAGACCAGTTCCACCACTCCTCACTTTTAAGAGCTTCCTGCTGACACACTTTATGTAACAGGGAGAGTCAAAAACTCAGACTTGTAGTGTAATTGTATGGCAATATTTTGGTTACAATTGTCCAAAGAAGCATCCGTGGAGTTTCTTCCAAGGCAGAGCTGGGGAACTAGGGACACTGAGCACTATGCACATTTCACAGTCATTCGGAGACATCCAAGGTGGGTGGTTTGCATTGGTTGTGCAGTTTTCCCACATGCGTTGCTTTGGACGAGAGGGAAGAGTTCTGTAAAATCATCTCTTTCCCCCTTTTGTGTTCCCTGTCGAAGTAAATGCTGTAACTACTGGTTCTTTTCGCACCCCTCGTCCAGTGCTTAATCTGTGCTGGTGTCTGCCAGTGCTGGGCACAGCACCGTAGTGTTAAAAACACCAGCAATTACTTACTACAGCCCTCCACATGGTGGCGCTGTGTGCCTGTTTTTGAGAGAAGCACAGCAGTTTAACAATCAAACACACACTTGAAAAACATAGTTCTTCTAGCGCCTTCAGGCCATTGTTGCTGCTTTGGGTGGCCTGGAATTGTCCAAGCAATCACATGTTTATTAGTAGTGTGATGTTTAACAGAGAGTGTTTATTCTGGCATGTGGCAGTGGTGATGGCAGCGCCAGTCGGTAGTGGCTCCTGGTAAAGGCTTTGGGCCTAGCGTCTGCTTTTATTTTTTTTACAATCGAAGCACCGACCTCACCTCGAACCAGAGCAGCGCCCACACGTTCTTAATATTCCTATTTACAAAGGGGGAGTCGTGTGAAAGAGCACGTGCTCTTCTTCGAGGCCGCGCGCTGCTTCCAGAAATCAACGTCACGTGAGCACCTCTTGGGCTCGCACCTTGGAGAATTCAGGGCCGAATGTCCTTCTTCCGTCCCCGCGGATCCCACGTCTGTCTGTCGTCACTGCCGACTCAGAGGACACAGGTGGGTAGAGGGGCCTTGTGTTGCTGGGCTGATACAATAGACCTTTCTCCGGGGGGCACCACGAAGGTACTGAATTGCACGGTTTCACCGAGAGAAAGCCGCCTGTATAATGTTGCGCAGTTATTTGGCATTTTGTATAGCGCACAATAAAGTTCCCCTTTCGAAGGCATCGCGGCGCTTTCAAGTAATTCAATAGTGCCTGTGCTTGTACACGGGTCCATTTCGAACAGTGTAATCTGGTGTGGCGAGTGTGGCGAGACGTGCGATCCTCCACGGTGAACACCACTGCCCCTGGTTTCTAGCACACTAGTGCAATGCCACGAGCGCCCCAGCAGGCAGTGGGGTTCGATGGTCAAAGAGGTCATACATTCATCCAGTGATTGCGCATGACCTGGGAGGGGGAGGGGGGGGGGGGGACTGGAAATATTACTGAAGCGGTTCTACTTCATTAGTGCAGCAAAGGTTCTTGCACCACAAGTGAGGGCTGGGCCGGGTGATTCACGAGGCTCTAGCACATTAGTATGGCGACGGGTCCTGTACTGTAAGTGATGAGTGTGCAAGATTGCTCAATGAGTGCGGGGCGCTAGTGCAGCGATGGTTCTTGCACCACAAGCGAGGGCTGGGCCGGATGAGTCTGGAGGTTGTAGTCCACCAGGATAGCGACGGTGCCTGTACTGTAAGTGTGGGGTGGGCAGGAGGACGCACGGGTTCTAGCAGATCAGTTAATGGTGGTTCCTGAACTATGAGCGATGAGTGGGCAAGACTGACCAAGGGGCTCTAGTACATCAGTGACGCCGGGTTTCCTGTACTTTAAGTGTGAACTGGGCAGGATGATTCAAGCGGTTGCAATACATTGGGGTTTCTGTACTGTAAGTGTGGGGTGTGCAGGGCATTCACGGAGCACTCGAACGTTAGGGTAGCGGAGGCTTCTGTACTGTAAGTGTGGGGTGTGCAGGGTACTCACGGAGCCCTAGAACGTTAGGGTAGCGGAGGCTTCTGTACTGTAAGTGTGGGTTGTGCAGGGTACTCACGGAGCCCTAGAACGTTAGGGTAGCGGAGGCTTCTGTACTGTAAGTGTGGGGTGTGCAGGGTACTCACGGAGCCCTAGAACGTTAGGGTAGAGGAGGTTTCTGTACTGTAAGTGTGGGGTGTGCAGGGTATTCACGGAGCCCTAGAAAGTTAGGGTAGAGGAGGTTTCTGTACTGTAAGTGTGGGGTGTGCAGGATACTCACGGAGCCCTAGAAAGTTAGGGTAGAGGAGGTTTCTGTACTGTAAGTGTGGGGTGGGCAGGGTACTCACGGAGCCCTAGAACGTGTAGAGGAGGTTTCTGTACTGTAAGTGTGGGGTGGGCAGGGTATTCATGGAGCCCTAGAACGTTAGGGTAGCCAAGGCTTCAGTACTGTAGGTGTGGGGTGGGCAGGGTACTCACGCTGCGCTAGTACGGTAGGGTAGCGACGGCTCCCATGTGGGTGTACTAGAGAGGAGTACTACAGGGGTTCTTTGTGTTAAGATGCCGGTGGGTCACAGTGAGGGGGGGGGTAGGAGGGGGTGGAATTCAATGGTTGTAGACAGTGCTTGCAAGGAAAAATAGAAGTGCAGGTACTCTGTACCAGAGTACCTGCTTGTTTCTGAGAAGTGCCGGTACTCTCCATTTAAAAGTATAGCATTTCTCTGGTGAAGTGCCGGTACTCTCCCTCTCAAAAAAAAAAGTCCCGGTACTCCGTACCGGCCCATTTGAAGCACTGGTTGTAGAACATGAGTACGGCGAAGGGTCCTGCTGTACCCAAGGAGTTCTGCTCCCATGATCGCACTGTAGAGTATGTACCGTAAGTGGTGACCAGACAGGATGAGTCAGTGAACTCTGGACCACGAGGACAGCATTGACTGACGTACTATCATGGCTGCAACGGACAGGATGAGTCAAGGGGTCCAAGAGGGCTAGTTTAGCGATGGTCCCTGTTCTCCAAGCGGAGGATTGGGCAGCATTACTTCCGGTGTCAAAACATTAGCATATCACTCGTTTCTGGATTGTAGGGAGGGCTCAGACTGACTGACACAATGTATCTTAGAACTTCAGGCGATCAGTGGTTACTGAACTATAAGCAGGGATCACACTGATGCCTCAATGCATCAGAACATCAGCATACCACTGGGTACTATACTGTAAGCAGGAATCACACTGACTGGCTCACTGAATCCTAGAACATTAGTAATACACGTGCTGCCTGGACTGTAAGCAGGAATCACACTGACTGGCTCACTGAATCCTAGAACATTAGTAATACAGGTGCTACCTGGACTGTAAGCAGGAATCACACTCACTGACTGACTCACTGAATGCCAGAACATTAGTAATATAAGTGCTACCTGGACTGTAAGCAGGAATCACACTCACTGACTGACTCACTGAATGCCAGAACATTAGTAATATAAGTGCTACCTGGACTGTAAGCAGGAATCACACTCACTGACTGACTCACTGAATGCCAGAACATTAGTAATATAAGTGCTACCTGGACTGTAAGCAGGAATCACACTGACTGGCTCACTGAATCCCAGAACATTAGCAATACAAGTGCTACCTGGACTGTAAGCAGGAATCATACTCACTGACCGACTCACTGAATGCCAGAACATTAGTAATATAAGTGCTACCTGGACTGTAAGCAGGAATCACACTCACTGACTGACTCACTGAATGCCAGAACATTAGTAATATAAGTGCTACTTGGACTGTAAGCAGGAATCACACTGACTGGCTCACTGAATCCTAGAACATTAGCAATACAAGTGCTACTTGGACTGTAAGCAGAAATCACACTGACTGGCTCACTGAATCCCAGAACATTAGTAATATAAGTGCTACCTGGACTGTAAGCAGGAATCACGCTGACTGACTCACTGAATGCCAGAAC
Organism: Lissotriton vulgaris; assembly: GCF_964263255.1. Lineage (NCBI taxonomy): Eukaryota > Metazoa > Chordata > Amphibia > Caudata > Salamandridae > Lissotriton > Lissotriton vulgaris. The sequence continues at coordinate 803,449,916 of NC_141695.1, read as the reverse complement.
ATTAGTAATATAAGTGCTACCTGGACTGTAAGCAGGAATCACACTGACTGACTCACTGAATGCCAGAACATTAGTAATACAAGTGCTGCCTGGACTGTAAGCAGGAAACACACTGACTGACTCACTGAATCCTAGAACATTACTAATACACGTGCTGCCTGGACTGTAAGTAGGAAACACACTGACTGACTCACTGAATCGTAGAACATTACTAATACAAGTGCTGTCTGGACTGTAAGCCGGAATCACACTGACTGACTCACTAAATCCTAGAACATTACTAATACAAGTGCTGTCTGGACTGTAAGCAGGAATCACACTGACTGGCTCACTGATTCTCAGAACATTAGTAATACAAGTGCTACCTGGACTGTAAGCAGGAATCACACTGACTGACTCACTGAATCCTAGAACATTCCTAATACAAGTGCTCTCTGGACTGTAAGCAGGAATCACACTGACTGGCTCACTGAATCCCAGAACATTAGCAATACAAGTGCTACCTGGACTGTAAGCAGGAATCACACTGACTGGCTCACTGAATCCCAGAACATTAGCAATACAAGTGCTACCTGGACTGTAAGCAGGAATCACACTGACTGACTCACTGAATCCCAGAACTTTAGTAATACTGAGGTCCCTGGGCTGCACGCAAGGATCACACTCGATGAATCAATTACTGTACCAGTGGTTCCGGGTCACACTGTATTGCTCAATGAACCTCAGTGTCGAGGTAGTTACTGTATCATAAGGACAGATCTCACTGAATGACTCACTGTGTCCTAGAGCATCAGTACATAAGTGCTCCCTGGACTGGAACAGGAGCCACGTGGATGACTCCATGGAGCTTTGTCGTACACTCAGTGGCAGGCGGCACAGCATGATTTAAAGGGGCTGTTGAGGGACCCGTGCTCACCCCCTCCCCCCTCACACCCACACACACACCCACAGCCGAGGGCGCCGCGAGCCTAGCGCTTACCTGCTGGAGGTAGAGGAAGGCGGGCGCGCAGGCCATGGAGTGCGGAAGCATGCCCGGGTTGGGCAGCAGCAGGCAGCCCGAGTTGGCCATGGAGCACAGCATGTAGGGCCGGTGCCCGCTCCCGCAGGCTCTCCGCAGTGAGTGCGCGCTCCTCCGGTGCCTCCGGCTTCCGTGCTGCCGTCTCGGCCAGTCTCCGCCGCTCCCCTCCACCGCGCGCCTTCACCAGCCAGGCATGAGGGCTTGCCTTGGTCGAGTGCCCTTTGCCCTGGGTTACAACCGTGCCACCCCCGGCGCCCACTCTGCGCACCCAGTGCCCAGTCTACAGACCCAGCAGCCTGTCTATGAACTCAGCCCCGAGTCTGTAAACGCAGTGCCCATTCCAGGTGCCCCGTGCCCAGTCTGTCCACCCGCCTCCCGTCTACAGACCCAGCGCCCGCTCTAAGAACCCAGGAGCCAGGCTAAGGGTTGAGGGATGCCCGCAATGCCCAGGATACAGACCGGCGCAATCTGCAATCCCAGTGGCCAGACTACACAACCACTCTACAGACCCACTGCAAACACCCAGGGACCAGACTACCAACCCAGAGCCCAGCTCTGAACCCAGCGCCCACTCGACCGACCAGGGTCCAGTCTACAGACCCACTCTCACGTCTACTCACCCAGCCCCAGTACACAGACCAGCCAACATACACACTCCGAGCCAAGTTTATTAAAGCAGAGCTCCTTCTACAGACCTGCGTGCAGACTGCACACCTCCGCCTAAAGAATAAAGATCAAGCGCCAATCCACGGACCCCAGCCACCAGTCCGCAGACCCCCAACCGCAACTGGCATAGTATAGAACCAGCGCCTAGTCCACAGACCTCACCCCAGGCTACAGACCCCGAGACTAGTCCACAGACCTCACCCCAGGCTACAGACCCCGAGACTAGTCCACAGACTTCACCCCCAGGAGACAGACCCGGCGACTAGTCCACAGACCTCACCCCCAGGAGACAGACCCCGCGCCCAGTCAGCAGACCTCACCCCCAGGTGACAGACCCCGCAACTAGTCCACAGACCTCACCCCGAGGAGACAGACCCCGCGACTAGTCCACAGACCTCACCCCCAGGAGACAGACCCCGCGACTAGTCCACAGACCTCACCCCCAGGAGACAGACCACGCGCCCAGTCAGCAGACCTCACCCCCAGGCTACAGACACCGCGCACAGACCTCACCCCCAGGAGACAGACCCGCGCCCCGTCCGCAGACCCTGCCCCCGGTGCCAGTCTGAGAGCGCTCCCGGTGCGCGGCGCTCGGATCCTCGCTGCCGCCGCTCCTGCGCCCGAGCCCGCGGGACGAGTATACGGTGCGACCGAGGCGAAGGCTGGGCGGAGGCGCGTGTGTATGATCGCGCCGGAGTGAGTACAGGGGAAGGAAGGGCTGTGCAGCGCGGGGAGGGAGGGAGGGGGAATCCCCCGTGTATTCAAACATCAAACAGAGCACTGTATAAAATGAACAGAATCTGTAATGACACGAGAACAGCTGATCCTGCATTTAACTCTCTCGGCGCCGTGCAGCGTGAAGGCATGCTCCGATCCCCGCCCCTCCCCCTCCGTCAGACGGCCATCCTCTCCTCCTCTCAGTCTTATGTACAGAGGTGCCTTTCGGCGCTACGCACGGTGTCAAAGCCGCTTCTAACCTCACCTCGTGTATCCTCCTACCCAGTCCCGCTGGTGAACTGGTGGAGTAGCTCAGTTTGTACATGCACCTGTTGCGGATATATGAGTTAAACCCGCATATGACGAGTTAAATGCATTCAGCCGCTCACGCTTCCTAGGCCGACGTAATGAGGACCTAATTTTATCAAGTAAGAATCGTTTTTATTAGTATGTGTGGCTGTCCTTGGCTCCGTTTAAGGGTTTTTTATCAATGAAAACGGCAAAAAATGCAATGTCACAACGTGTAATTAGAACAGAAATACATCAGCATAACATTAGCATAGCATTAGGGGGTGCTCCTCGTGCTACCCCCACACCCACAGCCTCAGTATTCCAAGCCCGAGGTCGTCACTTCCGTGTAGAAGGGCAACAAATACGAAACTGTAGGACGAGGCAATGGAACGCTGTAGGCGCAGCATTCACAGCGAGGGCGCTGCGCAGCGGGAGTCAGGCAGGGAGCGTCTACCTTGTATCAGGCGAGTCTCCGGAAGGCAGGTTGGGCTGGAATAAGTACAGGGCTTGGAGAGCGTCTGGCGAAGCCCTGAAAGGCCAACGGGGCTGGGCCTCTGGAATCACCATAGGGCTGAGGAAGTGCAAACCTCGTATAAGAAGAGTCTCAGAAGGGCCGACAGGACCAGGTATGTCAGAGAGTGGCAGGATGGGGTCTCTGAAAGCTTTGCAGGGTTGTGCCTCTGATAGGCCTGCGCGGCTTTCACCTCTGGTAGGGGCTGGGCCTCTGAAAGGCTGGTAGGGCGGAGTGCATCATGTGGAGTGTAGATAATCCTAGCAGGGAAAGGTCTGTCCACATCCCCCACCCTCACCTTCACCCTCAGGGGAGCAATGCCGTCCTCTGATGATGTCACACGCCTATTATGTGAGCATTTCCCATATACCCTATAACAAAAGGTGTGAGCACGTCATGGCTAGGTTTCATTGAGGACGCTACGGGGACATCATGCCAGGAAAGGATTATCAAAAGAGGATAGATTCCAGAAGTTGTTAGGACGGATATTGGGTTCGATTCACTCTCAATCCAGAGGGTAAATCATCTCAAAGGAGGCGATGCCCTCTTCTTGCTCACGGTCCAAGTCATTCACGAGCGGGAACTATTTGAGGGATTTGCTGTTTTTGATTGCCGCCATGTCACCGCGCAGACTGAAGCCATGTACTGTCTGTCCCGTGAACAGCTGACATCAGGACATTATTCCCATTTCCGGGCCTGATGGGTGCAGTTTCTGTCCTTTACCGCGCATGCGTTGGTTTAGAACCCCAAGGCCTAGGGTGACCAACTGGCATTGGTGCAAATTCAGGACGGTGAGTGTAAAAATTCAGGACAAAGGGTCAAAATTCAGGACACAAATTCAGGACAGGAGGTCAAAATTCAGGACAAAATATTAGGACAATTGGATAAGTTTTACAGACACGTCAGAGGTCGCGCAATAGTATATAAGTAAGCCCTGCCATATCCAAACATATTCAACCATTTGCAAACCTATCCATCATGTATCCTTCCATCTATCCTTTCACTCATCCATCCCTTCATCCAACCTTTATCCGTCCATCCACCCTTTCACCCTAGCCATCTGTACATTCATACATCCACTCTTCTACCCATCCATCCATCCATTCACTCATCCATCCCTCCATCCACCCTTTCACTCATCCATCCATTATCCATCCATCCACCCTTTCACCCTATCCATCTGTACACTCCTTCATCCACTCTTCTACCCATCATCCATTCACTCATCCATCCCTCCAGCCATTTACCCTTTCGCCCATCCAGCCATCCTTTCACTTAATCATCCATCCACTCAGTCACTCATCCTCCCTCCCATCCACCCTTTCAGTCATCCATCCATCCTCCCTTTCTCTCTCCATCGACCCTTTCACTTAGCCATCCTTCCTTCCATCCATCCACCCACCCATACATCTACTCATCCACTCATGAATCCATCCATTGACCCATCACTCATCCATCCTTTCTCTCATCCATTTATCCTTTCACTCCTTCACTCATCTATTCATCCTTTAGTCCATCTACCATCCCTTTCACTCACTCATCCATCCTTACATCCACCCTTTCACTCATCCATCCATCCATTCACCCTTGCACTTATCAATTCATCAATCCATCCATCTTTTCACTCATCCATCCACCCATCCACTCACTCATCCACCTTTTTACTCATCCATCCTTTCCCTCATCCATCCACCCTTTTACCCGTCCAGCTACCCTTCCACCCATACATCCAGCTATTTACCCTTTCTCCCTTCCACCACTCACTCATCAATCCACCCATCCTCTTTTATTATCCATCTATTCAATCTTTCATTCATCCATTCACCCTTTTACTAATTCATCAAGCCAACCACCCATCCCTTCACTTACTCACTCGCCCACCTTTTCATATTAATTTTGAGCTGAGCGTTTTTGAGCTGAAGGAGCCATTCCTGGACTGGGACAGAAGCCACCCAGGGCAGAGACAGGATCCACCACAGGTGGGGGGGGAGGGACAGGAGCCATCACTGGGGGAGGGTAGGCAGGAGGGGAACCAGGATCCACCAGGGTGGGCACAGGGGTGGGCATGCGATATTCTAGTATCATCTTGGTCTCTTCCAGGGTGGGATAGGGCTCCTCACCCCCTCCTGGACAAGACAATGAGAAGTCAGTCTCTCTTTCCAAAGTGTTACTTTTGTCATGCCCCACTGTGATGTACAGCACTTAAAGGAGATATTCCAAGAGAACTAATTTATCAGTTTGTCCTCCATACTTTGTTAGTGTGGGTGCGATTGTGTCATTTCTTTATTTTATTGTATTAAAGACTGCATGTTTGAAGAATCGAGGTTTGTTTACAATTTAGTGACAGTAATTAAGCTCTGTGCTGTGAAGAGCGTGCTGCCTCGGTGTAATCCAGACCGGTTGTAGGATGTTTGGGGCCCTGGGCAGAAAGGGAATGTCTCACACAAATTGCAGAGCCATGACGCATTCAGGGCTGCTTGCATCTGAATAGATGCCCCCTGCTCCTGAAGCTGCAGCCCCCTCCCCTCTCAGTCACCTTCGATCACCTTCGAGCACCTCTTAACAGCGCATCAAGGGCTGGAGGTGTGAGGGGTGGGGGCTGCAGCTTCAAGAGCAGGGGCATATTCAGATGCAAACAGCCCTGAATGCGTCATGTCACGTCTAGAAGGGAGGTGAATGGAAGCTGTGCAGGCTTCAGGGAGGTGCGACCGGTGCCCGGTTAAAATTACGGACAAATGGCGTCCGTTAAAGAATCCTTCACGGACAACGGACAGGCGGCCGAAATTACGGACTGTCCGTGAAATTTACGGACGGTTGGTCACCCTACCAAGGCCGTCAGTTTCTGTTGAGTTCGGGTACCCAGAGGAGTATTCTCTTGTTGTAGGCAAGCGACGCACCTGGTGGCAGAGAATGAAACGAGTTACATCAACCAGGGGCACAGTGTGGGCTTCCACAGCAAGAGGCGGTTCCTACCAGCTGCCCCATTCATAAAAGCAGGAGCATCGCGGCCTCTCCCCTGACCTGGTGAGACACAGCGAATCATGAACCGCGCGCCCCTCGTTCAGAAGGCATTGTGACGTCGCACCGCAGCGCGGCTCCGCGCGTCAGTCAAGAGCTCTGCCCTTGACGCGTCGGGCTCCCTCCCGCGGGCCCCAAGCCCCACGCCCTCGCCTTGCAGGGGGCCGCACGCCTCGGCCTGTATTTCAACTTGCCTGGTGGCTCCTGGCATTTATTTCGAGCCAGGGGTGCCCCAACTTGGTCCCCGCGCCTCCTTGGTGCCTATCTCCTTATCAGTGGGCAATCATCGAGTGTCGGGTTCCCCATTGGTCCAGAAGCGACCGCCGCTCCACCCAGGCCGCATCAGCGCACCCTGACTCCGTGCTGGGCATATTTAGAGGGTCGGCCCCTCTCTTGGGTCAGCACCTCCTAGGACCTAGGCCGCAGCTGGTTGGCTTCTTCTGCCTCCTTGTTGCTCTAAGCCCACACTCACGGGCTCCTAAGTCGACAATTTCCTTCTCAATTTCCTTCTGGGAGCTCCAAGGCCAAACTTGTCCACCAAAATGACATTGCTGTTTTTGGCAATTTGGGGCTAATTCTGTTGTAGTGATCCCATCACCCTTATCCTGTAGTGTCCATTCCTGGCCCAGAGCGGTCTGGTGTGGAATGGGAGCTGCTTTTGGGATCATTGTAGTCGAACATGATTGCGGCTGCCCTGGAACGAGGATATTGTAAATGGAGGTGAGGAGTTTTTGTTGTTGTTGGGGGGTGGGGGGGAGGTCCAGTATTGTCATGATTTTGTGTGCGTGCAAAGCATTTTATTGGTTCTACTTTTATACCAATTGTACTGATCCTTTATCTGCTTATATCCTGTTCGGTCTCTTATTTCGCTTGCAGTTGTTTGTTTTAAGCAGTGGGCAGGCTGTCTGAGGTAGCGGTCATGCAGGAAAAAGGAAACTTGCCCTACTCAAATGAATCCAAGCCTAATTGGGTGGCGAAGGACCCCAAGTCTGAGGTTTAGGTTCTAACTAACCCCCACAAGCAGGTTTTCCCCTTAGAGGTCCAGGAAGACAGGGGCATGAAGCCCAGAGTGCCGCCACTGGTTGGCCGTGTCCATCTGAGCCTGAGGGAGGGGTGGAGACCATGGTGCTAGAAGTTGGGGATATACCTGGCTCCTCAAGGGTGGTCCCAGTAGCAGAGAACCCCAACACCCTCCCCATCCACCAGGTACCTCACAAACCTGCACAAGAGTTGTCCGTGCTGGGAACCCCAAAGATAGAGTCGAATGAGATCCTCCGAACCCATGGGCAATCAGGGTTTCTCGCTCCAGACAGTAAGGACAAGACTTCAGGCCACTCATCTTCAGATGCCACCATGACATCGTCCCATGGGATGACAAATAGGTTTCCAGTGAGGCTTTGCCCCGGCGTGTTCCCTCGGTCACAGTTACAGGCCAGGCGCCCCAGACTTGACATTGGAGGTCTTGGCAGCACGTTTCTCTCACAGTTAGTTAAGAACACAGATGAACCTACCTCAGGTTCATCCTTGACCTCCCGATGGGCACCAGCAGGCAAATCATTGTCCGCCACTGCAGACATACAGAAACATGCGGCTGCCACTGCCGCCAACATGGAACGAGAGGAAGGGACGGACTGGAAAGAGGGGAGAGGGGAGCAGCACCTGTGAGCAAAGACTCTCTCCAAGCAGTAGATCAAGTTAAGGAAGGTGTGGATGAAATCATGAAAGCAGATGCTGTGGCTGTGTGGGTGGCGAGGCAACCACCATCTCCCAACAGAGCAAGCTTGCTGTGCACCACCCAGTTGATGTAAAAGAGAAGATTTGGAGAGGTGAGGGTGTCAAGGTTTTTTTCACCAGTGCATGTTAAAAGGAGAGGACTTGGAACAGAAGAGAAAGAAGAGACTGAGTCCACTAAGGGCACAAAAGCCTACATCTGGTGAGACTACTGCTAGTTGGTTGTTTGGAATCTATGACCATAAGACAGTGAGGTTGGAGGAAAGCCAGAGGTAGCTGCCGCACTGGTATTTTATGACCATAAGAGCTTCAAGGTACATCATGTTCAATGGAGCAATGCATGGTGGACTATGATTGTGATTCCAGGTGAACCAATGTTGAATATTCAGACATCAGATGGGATCAAAGAGAGGTGAACGTATGGCTGGTGACAGTCAATAATAAGACCCTTGTAAAGCAGCACTCTTCTCATCAGCAACACTCTAGCGGGGGCAAAAACGGTCTTGCTGGGCTTCCAACTTAAAAGTGTGCACACGTCCCACACGATGATCATGCATATTCAAGCATGTATGTTCCTACCGTGGCATGGGATAAAACCATGAATTTAAATGCATCAAGAAGTCCAAAGAAAATGGTAGGGATTCTGTCAAATTATTCAGCGAGCCTCACTTGACTGCTGTCTTGGCTTACCATGGGAGGACAGGTTTTACACTTCATTTTCTCCCAGGGGTTTATCATTAAAGCCAGAGGGAAGTTCTCATCAAATTCAAACACATGCAAGCATGGTTAGTAAAAAAACTTCACAAAGAAACTCTGTTAGGAAGAGTCACAGGTGCTTGTCCAGGTTTGTTTGGTCCCTGCTTGGCATTGTCCCCCCCCAAAAAACTTTCAAGTTTAGACTGATTCATGATCTATCACCCCCATAAGGGGCTTCAGTTAATGCCTTAATAGAGCCACACATCTGTTGACCATGCACGGGCAAGTATATGGAGGCTGGGACTGCGAGCCTTCCTTGCCAAAAATGACACTGAGTCAACCTTCAGGCCTCTTCTAGTACACTCAGAAGATTATTTCCTACTGGGTTTTCACTATAAGAACATTTATTACTGTGACTTTGTGATCTCCGGCACTTATTTTCAACAGATCAGCACAGCCCTGGAAGGGAAATTCACAAGAAAGACTATGCTTTTGGATGTCGTGCATTGCCTTGATGACTTCTTCTTTATGGAGCTGTCTGGTTCTGTTGAATGCAGGCGACCCATGGGATATTTTGTTACTTTACTCTGTGATTTGACGGTCTCCCTTATGGCTGATTAGACAGTTGGCCTATCTATCTGCATTACTTTACTGGGGATTGAACTTGACTCTATAGTCAGTGAATGCCGCCTTCCACCTGAGAAAGTGAGCAGATACTCTAGCAAAACAGTATTATACCATTTAAAGTACCTCTAACCAGGTATTGATAGGTGATTTAAATTGGCCCTTCGGATTATTCCCATGGTCTGACCTTCCTCCAGATATATGGTTAGGTCAATAGATGGTCTCACCCAGAAGCATCATCACGCGAGGCTGCATGCAGAGGTAAGAGAAGTTGTTTTCTAGCTCAGTTCACTGGTGCAGTTGTCTGCACCATTTCCCTCCCATTCCAACACGGTGTTAGGTGTGTACACAGATGCAGCTTATTTTTGGAAAATAACAATCCTAGGCAATCCACATTTATAACATTAAACAACAATAATGTAATCAAAAAAAACAATGCAACAATGTAAAGAAAACATGAAATACCAAGTGTGCAAATGTATCTAAGTTTTAATAAAAAGTTAATAAAAACAAATTATACATTTCATTACAATACAATACTTAATTTGTATATTCATATAGTAAAATCATAAAAAGTAGTGGCAGATAGAGCACAATACAGAATTGTATTGTGTAATGTAAATGAATGCAATAAATCAATTAATATTAATCTGGCTATCAACTTTTAGATAGATGTTCTTTGTTGATTATTGACAAACAGAATTTTAGTTTGTAAATTTTGTTACAAATTGTGGAATTGTTTCAGTGTCTAAAGAATGTTAGGTTTATGATTTGCTATAGCAATAAACATGACCAGTTAACTCACGGTAAAAACAACTAGGATGGTGACTAGTCATTGATTCAGCTCAGGTGGAGGGGTGTGGGGTTCAGACTGGTGGTCTCCAGGGCCTATTGGCAGGAGTGTAGTCCTTTAGAGGTGTGCAAAGCTAGGCTCCTTTAGAGGTGGGCAAAGCTGGGCCTGGGGACCTATGCGGGTCCCCGGCTCTCCTGTAGTCTCATAGCTCTTTGACCCAAGACAGGTTGTGCTGTTGGCAGCAAGGGCACGGCTTCTTTGTTCTTATCTAGCAATTCGTGGACCGGGAGCCAGGGAAACAAACACAACTCTCGCATCATTTCTGCTCCTGATGTCGCCATGGCTGGGGGCTATTTTATGTGACTGCGACTTGCGCTCCTCCTCTTCAGAAGTCATCGCAACTTTGAAACCAGATTGCAACTTGGTGCGGTCGCTGCAGAACACCAGTGCCCATCAATTCCATCCACTTTGCACCTTAATCTTGGGTTGTTCGAGTTTAGCAAGGTGTAGCTGGGATAGAGGCATGCAACAGGGTTTCAAGGACAGACGTACTCTCCATCAATTCATTTTTAGGACAGCACTGAGGTGACTGGCAGCAATCCAAATTCTGAAAACACATCCACACCGCTTTGGGACCATAGGCTTACAGTTTACCAATGAAGGCGAAGGGACTGTGGCCCCAGGTCTCACATCAAGTGGCCCCATTCGGCAGCCTATGGGTGTGGGACCATGGCAGATGCCAGTGGCACAGAGAGTTGGGGCCACCACTCAGAGATACTGGTGGTTTCATCTGTGGGGTCCGAGTACGATGAAGTGAATTCAAGCCCTGAGTGTTGTGCCGTTTCCAGGGTTCACCTCATTGTAAATAACTTTGCATATCAATCATCCATAATCTGAATGTCCACTTTCAGTTAGAGATATGCTTTTTTGATTACTGACAAACAGAATTGTAATGTATGAATTCTGTTACCAATTGTGGAATTGTTTACAGTTTCACAATGTCTCTGTTATGTTTATGATCCGACGGTAAAAACGACTAGAGCGATGACTTTTCATTGATCCAGCTGAGTTGGAGAGGGGTGGGACCCAGAGTTGGCATCACCAGGGCTTATTGACTCTGGCAACTATGTCTGTACAGCCTTGTTCTAACTTAGTGTATTAGATGACTCGGAACTCCTGGATGAGCTTATGATGGCAATTACTGCAAAAAAGGATTTAACAAAGAGGAGTTGTGGGAACTGATTCGGGGACCTCAGGGCAATCAGGGGTTATTGGGACTCAACTGTGTCAGTCAAAGCTTTTTACCTCCAGCGTTCTGAGGCCCCCAAACTACTAGCCCCAAAACAGAGCAGCAAGTAATCCAGATTTCCCTTGACAGACGAGGTAAAAAGGCAGAGCGAGCCAAGGCTTATTCTGGGGGTTGGGGTGGGGTGGGGTGGGATGTAGACTGAGAACTTAGTAGAGGCCCTAATATGATTCAATAATGCAATCCCTCTAGATACTGCTTTACTTTAAACATATAAAAATAAAAAGTACTGAATTCTACTCACAGCTCAGTATTACACAAACAATTATATGTTTGTGTAGTATTGAACTATGTACTGAATATGTATATTGAAGAAGAAAAAAAATATATATATAGTGACAAAACAAGTACTTTAATATAAGATATATATATATATATATATCGAAGAAGAACACAGATGGCGTGCTTCTGCCGCTTTTCACTGCAGGCGCTTGAGAGGGTCGCCAAACCTCACAATTTTCACATTCCTGGCGTATTATACGTATCCTGAAACACCAGAGTCAAGGCCCAAGTTCAATATTCAGTGCTAAGGTTTATTTGGCAAAACAAACAGCCCCTACGCGTTTCGAGGTAAGCCTACCTCTTGCTCACAGAGCAAGAGGTAGGCTTACCCCGAAACGCAAATAAGGCAGAACTCACTGGAGGGAGAAAATAAACGAGTGGGAACTCGAAGTTCCAGCATGCCTTTCCAGAATGCACCTGAGCAAGCCCACCAGGGGGCGGGAAAAGGCAATTCAAATTAACTGACTGCCCCGCTCGTGATCCCTGCCTAATTTGTGTGCCAGCCCGTGAACAAGAAGCAATGGGGTGTCAAGGGAACAGCAGGTTTTAATGCATTGCTGGCAGTAGCGGTAGATGCATTTCGGCAACAAATGCCTTCCTCAGTACCCTGACGAGGACTGCAATACGTGCAATATTAAAGACAGCATACCTGTTCCAGAAGACACCGCGGCATCAGCCCAGCCCGCTGAGGGCGTGTCATGTATTTAAAGCTGGACTCGTACCTGACACCATATGTGTTGTTCGTCATTTCCCTGAGGAAGAAGGAACAGAACCTTTGAAACGCGTCGGAACAATTTGAGACGAACCCTCGGCCTCTGAACCGTCGGAGGCTTTCTCATGGACCCTGAAGCTATTCAGCAGGCTGCTGCAGAATAAACGCCTGTCTCTTTCTTACCCCCGTGAGTGTGGCATGTTTTGTGAACACAGGAGCTTCAATATTTCAACGGTCCCGCCACCGTTTACCGCACCCGCCTCGAGTGCATGGGCATCAAGGCGGAAACTGGAGCGTAGTAGAGACACTGCACATGCCTAGCACCGCCTCAGTACTTGCCTGATTTGGAGCCTTGACAGGGGATCATACAGATTCTGAGGATACCGGATATATACCACTCCTTCTCCACGCTCAGACGTTACTGTGGCAGGTGAGGGGGTGCGGAGTGGGTGTTTACCAGCAGAGGCACAGGATCCCTAACGAGGATTGCAATACGTGCAATATTAAAGACAGCATACCTGTTCCAGAAGACACCGCGGCATCAGCCCAGCCCGCTGAGGGCGTGTCATGTATTTAAAGCTGGACTCGTACCTGACACCATATGTGTTGTTCGTCATTTCCCTGAGGAAGAAGGAACAGAACCTTCGAAACGCGTCGGAACAATTTGAGACGAACCCTCGGCCTCTGAACCCTCGGAGGCTTTCTCATGGACCCTGAAGCTATTCAGCAGGCTGCTGCAGAATAAACGCCTGTCTCTTTCTTACCCCCGTGAGTGTGGCGTGTTTTGTGAACACAGGAGCTTCAATATATATATATATGTATATATATATATATATATATATATATATATATGTGACAAAACAAGTACTATAATATAGGCTTTACAAATTAAACATTCCTATCTATTGGCTTTGACAGAGTTTTCATAATCAATAAACCACTGCCTATAGGCTTTGACAATAGGTTACCACAATCAATAATCCAATGCGTCATTGCCTAAAACCCAAAACCCACTGAAGGGAAAAAAGCAAGAAAATGAAATGGATGCAAATAAGGCAGAACCCACTGGAGGGAGAAAATAAACGAGTGGGAACTCGAAGTTCCAGCATGCCTTTCCAGAATGCACCTGAGCAAGCCCACCAGGGGGCGGGAAAAGGCAATTCAAATTAACTGACTGCCCCTGCTCGTGATCCCTGCCTAATTTGTGTGCCAGCCCTTGAACAAGAAGCAATGTGGCTTCAAAATGCTTTGGGCGTTTTAATAGGACTGCTGACCTGCTGAAATAAAGGACCCTGTTACAACACACAGAAGTCCGGCCTGTCATTGAGTGTGTTCCAAGCAAGTGGATATATATATATATATATATATATATATATATATATATATATATATATATATATATATATATATATATATATATATAAAGTTTTTCAATGAAGAAAAAAAGCGACCAGAGGGGGTGTCAAGGGAACAGCAGGTTTTAATGCATTGCTGGCAATAGCGGTAGATGCATTTCGGCAACAAATGCCTTCCTCAGTACCTTGTACTGCAGTCCTTCCCAAATGCTTCTCATTCCTGTTTGAAAATGTTCGTCTGCACTCTTCCTCCTCCCCCTTATGTGGTTGACACACCTGGGCAGTTCAATTAAGATCCTAAGAACTACCCATCCCAGCATGCACAGTCTCGGCGCTACCGGGTCGGTGGTGTGGGCAAGCAGGTTCCAGACTGTAGTTCCGTGCAGGCTCCAGGTGAGTGGGAAGAACTCCTTTGCAGCTCCTCAAAATCACGAGCGTGCCCCTGGGCCCCCTCTATATCTGCCCGCCGTTTCTCACCAGATTCAATACAGGCAGGAGCTGCCAAATGCGAGGCGTAACGCTCAGTGGAAGTAAAATACATCCGTCTTCCTGTTTCTTCTCTGAGAGTCTGGGCGGTCACCGATTTACATTGATTCCTCAATTGTTTGATGCGCTGGGACAGCGAAGTTGCCAGAAATAAATCGGGACACTTGTTGGCAGGGTCAGCTTTGTTACGTCTCTGGCAGGCGTAAAGAATATGCAGAAAGTTTTTCAATGAAGAAAAAAAGCGACCAGAGGGGTGTCAAGGGAACAGCAGGTTTTAATGCATTGCTGGCAGTAGCGGTAGATGCATTTCGGCAACAAATGCCTTCCTCAGTACCTTGTACTGCAGTCCTTCCCAAATGCTTCTCATTCCTGTTTGAAAATGTTCGTCTGCACTCTTCCTCCTCCCCCTTATGTGGTTGACACACCTGGGCAGTTCAATTAAGATCCTAAGAACTACCCATCCCAGCATGCACAGTCTCGGCGCTACCGGGTCGGTGGTGTGGGCAAGCAGGTTCCAGACTGTAGTTCCGTGCAGGCTCCAGGTGAGTGGGAAGAACTCCTTTGCAGCTCCTCAAAATCACGAGCGTGCCCCTGGGCCCCCTCTATATCTGCCCGCCGTTTCTCACCAGATTCAATACAGGCAGGAGCTGCCAAATGCGAGGCGTAACGCTCAGTGGAAGTAAAATACATCCGTCTGCCTGTTTCTTCTCTGAGAGTCTGGGCGGTCACCGATTTACATTGATTCCTCAATTGTTTGATGCGCTGGGACAGCGAAGTTGCCAGAAATAAATCGGGACACTTGTTGGCAGGGTCAGCTTTGTTACGTCTCTGGCAGGCGTGAAGTATATGCAGAAAGTTTTTCCATGAAGAAAAAAAGCGACCAGAGGGGGTGTCAAGGGAACAGCAGGTTTTAATGCATTGCTGGCAGTAGCGGTAGATGCATTTCGGCAACAAATGCCTTATATATATATATATATAATGACAAAACAAGTACTATAATATAGGCTATATATATATATATGTGACAAAACAAGTTCTATAATATAGGCTTTACAAAATAAACATTCCTATCTATTGGCTTTGACAAAGTTTTCATAATCAGTAAACCACTGCCTATAGGCTTTGACAATAGGTTACTACAATCAATAATCCAATGCGTCATTGCCTAAAAGGTTTAACGAAAGGCTTCCATAATAAATAATGACCTGTCTATTGGCTTTAACAACATGTTTTCTTGATAAACTACCCCTGCCCACAGACCTTTCTCAAACGATTTTTACAATGCACCGCCTTTTGGCTTTATCAAAGACTTCTTCTCAATTCAACACTAACAGCCTATGGGGTTAGGAACAAGGGCAGAAGCCTTTGAAGAGAACCTTTAGATGGTTAGTCCAACTCATTTAAGAGCGGTAGTCGCTGCTCGCAATACTAGCGGGAGGGGTCACATGGGGGGGTTGAAAGAAAAAAAAAAAACGTACCTGACAAGATCCTGTGCTGCCTCTGCTCCTGGGCCAGGTTCCGCGTTTGGCGTTTTCCTGCTCCTGAACAGGAACAGGCCTGCTTTCTCTCCTCCGTAAGTCAATCACAATGCTGCAATGGCAGCATTGTGATTGATGCGGACAGCGCCCAGCCGGGCGCCTGTAGAGAGGCCATTTTCTCTATGTAGGCTGCATGCAGCCTACATGAGGAAAATGTAGAGTCTGCTTGACTGGTTTGGTCGGCCCCAACGGCCTGACTAAACAGTCAGGGTACTCAAGAGTGGTGCAAGCCATTCCTCCCAGACCCCTCCTCTCACCTGCCCCTAACCAGGCGTCCCCTGCCTTCTGCTTTCTTGCAGTACAAGAAGCAGAAACATGAAATGGTATTTAAAATACCATTTTATGTTTCTACTTCTTGCACTACGAGAAAGCAGTGGGGCGACACTCCTCCGCCCTAATGGAGGAGCCGCCCCTGAAGAGTGGAGACCAGAGCAAGATTTCTACAAGCTCTAAGTCTCACCGATTCCCAGGCAGAGAAGTTCTTAGTTGCTTGTTCACTATGTATAGAAAGGAGACTGTTCCCCCTCTTGGTCCAAGTCTGTACAGAATGGAGGTCTTTAACTCCCCAATTCTGTTTATTTCACAGTGATGAACTGTCAAGTTGTTATTTCAATGTATTCGAGATTTTAGACCCTTCAAAATCTTATTTTTAGGTCTCACCTGCCTCAGCGCAAGCGCACTTGCTTGCAAGAGATATTGTGTTCAAGAAGGGGCTTCAAGCCCACCCATCGCTTACCATTCGTGGGCTTCATCGCCACTCCAATTTGCTACTTTCTAATTTGGCAGCGTGAGCTGGCTTCACCTGGAGAACCAGGAAAACATACTTTCAGGGGGCATCGCCCTCAGCTATGAACTAACATTAAAACTGTGCACTTTAGATGCATTCTTTCCCAGATACTTGTAGGGAAAATGTACAGTATACCAGGTTTAAAAGAACACAATGCTTTGTCGTGCTTTTAAAAATTATTTGTTTGATTGGTGGTTCTTCTAAATATCAACCACCAGACTTTCATGGTACAAGAGTATCAAAAGGTAAGTGCACATAGCAAAGCATACATTTACTATTCCTCCACTTTTACATACCTTGAAAATGTATATATATTGCATAGGCAGATATAGGTGGAGTAAGGTATAGAAAACCTACACGTACTAGCCTGTGGACATTTTGGATTCAATATTCTGTGCCTTCATATTCTTGTTTCAATATTCAAGGTGCCCACCATTTGATTCTATGTGAAGGAATACGTGGATTGTTTTAAGGCATATGTTAAAGCACACTCAATCAACTTTACACAATCCAACATTAAATTCTAATAATTAGATGGAATTTAAAGAAGGTGTGTGTAAATTTGACAAGTTGGCTGACTTGCAACTTTATGTATTTTCTAAACTGTTCAAGATATGTCAAATGCAATGCTTGTGAATTTCTTTTTCCAAAAACCATAAGCTGGCTCAGCTCCGTGCCCTTCGTCCCACACCTCTTACCTGAGGTGGTGGAAGTCCAGCCACACGCTCAACATCTTTTTGCTGGAGTATGTCTCACCTGGGACATTCTACATCGGGAAATCATCACACCTGCAAGGCTCAAAGGGATAACCCTTACCTCAAGTGAAGTTAGGAGGATTGATCTGATTCGTATAGTGTGGAGTTTCCTAATTCCTCACAACTTTGCTTGTGAAGTTTTAATTTAAATAACTTTACAGAGCGGTTGGAGCATATCCATCAAGGACATTTTTGGAAATTATGGGAGAAGAGTGTGTTTTAAACATTATAGGACTACAACGATGGTAAAAACAAAGTATAGTTTAAATGTCATTTCACAAGGGAAGTTATGACGGTCCCACAATGAATTTCACTACAAGGTTTTGACAAAAGATGGATATTCCATGATATTTGATCAACAGCACCAGTCGAACTTGCATGGACTTGAATCAGGCTCCCAAATTGGCACACACTCCACAAAGATGCAGTTAAGTTCTGCGAAAGGTGCTGTACAAAAGGAGACCTTTGTCAGACCAGGACCAGCAAGATAGGTGGGTAGGCATGGCAAACGATAGGTGGGTGTAAGAGCATGGCATTGGGCCTGGCTGAGGACACTAGTTCCGTCTCTAGTTAGCAGAGCCATGGATGCGAAGGCAGCAGCAGTGCCTCTAAGGTCCTGAATGGTGCTTTCACAGGTTGCCTCCAGGATCCTGCTCTGTGATGACCTCTCTGTTTGATGCTGCTTGCATGGTATCTCCCATGCGGAGGATTCAGAGTCCCCCACTTGTGGAACTATGGATATTCTCCTCTCTTTCACATGAAGTAGAATCCTTGCCCAAAATCCTCAAGGTGGCACCATTTATGTGCCTGACATTGCTTTGACGAGCATGCACTTTTATGAGTGGCGAATGTCAAAAGCATGGAAGCCTGCCATGTGTACTAGATATTGAAAATATTTACTTGCAGAGGGATTATTCCACATTATTACAGGTGCATTTTCATTGCCCGCACTAAAACGCCAAATGCGTTTCAGTGCGTGCAATGACATTTATTTATTTATTTACATTATTCCGGTCAGCCGTGAGCTTGAGTTTACTACTCCCCACCCTGCCCCTGCCCCCCCCCCCCCCCCCCCGTGGAACTCGCTCCAAGACGTCTGTTGCTTAGCCCGCCCCACCCACCCTCCGTCCTCTTGCTTACTCCCCTCCTTCCCACCAACGTCTGTGTTGCTTATTCCCCTCCCCCTTCCGTCTGCATTGATTATTCCTCTTCCACCTCACCCACCTCGCCTAGTTGCTTATCCTCCTCCTACACCCCATTGTCACTCTTGCTCATTCCTCCTCCTCACCCCTCCCAAAAAAAGCACTATGACGCAGCCAGAGCTAGCTGTTTCATAGTGCTTTTTTTTGTTTACCGTCCCGTTCCCTATCACTCGCCCTCTTGGTGTCTAGCCCCACCTGATCACCTATAGACAAGATCTATTGGTTTTGCCAATGCTTGTTAAATTCTTATTTCCAATTTAGACCAGCTTCTTTTGGAGAGGAGAATCCGCTATAGGCACTTCTGTTCTGGCCCTCCCCCAAATTCAGTCTAGGTGGGCCTCCATCCGTCACAAACGTGAAATAAAATAAGTCGGATGTAACCAGTTTTACCTTCAAACGAAAATATATCGAGGACGGTGTAGGGGTTGACCCCATATATAAACTGGTAAAAAAAACAAAAAAAATAGATACTACTGTAAACCAGCTTCTTGAGATCCAGCGCAGCATTCGAAGGAGGCACAGCAGGCAGCGAGATGGAAGAGGCGAACCTGCAGGTAATGTATGCACTATAAGAGAGCTGTTGGCAGCGCAGGAGGCCTGGCACGGCAGAAGGTGGCGCAGCACGCCGTCAGCGGCGCAGCACGCCTCTAGGTGGCGCCGCACGCAGGCAGCAGCCTGCGCCGGGATTTAATCGGTGTACCTGAGGCGCAGAGGCGACAGTGACGCGACAAACAACAGGTGTGAGAGAAAGCGACGGCGCGGCCCGCAGGGGCGGCCCCTGGGTTAAATTGAGGTGTTTGGAGGAGGCTGGGCGCCGGCCTGATCCATCTCACTTACATTCCCTGTCCCCGCAAAGTAAAATACAATACGCACGGGGAGGGGGGAGTTAAACAGAAGCTTGGGATGTATGAGAGGCCACGAGGGCAGAGCTGGGGCAGGAGAGAGGGGGGCTAGCATCAAAGGCAGTAGTCCCCCAACCCCCCCACAATTTTAGCTCCGGGCAGCTCCGCGGTGGGCTCACTTCAGAGGCCGCATTTTTGTGCTTCGCTTTTATTGAAATGGACAATTTGCCTGTTTTATTTTTACATTGAAACATTTTGCAATTACAAGATTTTATGGCTTTAATTAAAGCGATGCACGGATATAAGGAAAGCGAGCGCGAGGTCTTTCAGAGGTTTTAAGGACGGCTCTAGGCTTCAAGCGCATGTAGGGGGTAAGGACGTGAGCCGGCCAAGGACATTTCTCCAGGTTATGGTGGCAGCAGGGGACACAGAACAAAAGGGCAGGCTGGCCCCGGACAGTATCCCTTGCAAAGATTAGCCACTGCTTAGCTCCCATAGGGTAATTAGGCGAAGACTTTCTCAAAGCAGGTGGCGCGTATATTCACTTGACTTAAAATATATCACAGAAGTTGTCAAACTGAAAGCAAGTCTATGTCCAGACTGTAGTAGGGTGTTCAAACACTATTTTATAGGTGAACATAAAATACAGCATCGAGAATAATAAGTGTCTTATCACTTTCAGTTGATGACATACAACCAGTGTTTGAAATGGAAATAATAAAGTGTATGTACTCCGCATCCCAGAGCACCTGTTTGCTGCTGAGAAGTATTAGTACTCTCCTATTAAAAGTATTGGACTCCTGCTACGATCAGCAGGTACTCTTCCTAATTTAAAGAAAGCCAGGCACTGAGTACCTGCCCATTTAAAGCACTGCTTACAACTTCAAAAGATTTGACATATCACAGGATATAAACGAAAATGGCGGCTGAGCACTTGGGTCTTACGGTTTAGCAGCCTTCGGTTGTCTGGTAGGAGTTCTACAGCTGATCAGCAGAGTTGGCTGCCGTTTGAGAGTTTTAGGCCACAAGGCCATTAAAGTACATGAAACAGGATTTCAATAAAGTTTGTGAAGTAAGTTGGACATGTAGAACTTTGAGGCCACAGTTTTCTAGGGTGACCAGGCGTCCCGGATTTGCCCGGACAGTCCCGGGTTTTCATCAGCTGTCCTGGCAGATTTTGGCAATTTTGGCTCTTGTCTTGGTTTTTAGAGGGGGTCGACTGAAAACAGTGAAAGGCGCTTATTTTGTGTTCTAATGTTATTCTTGTTAGCAGCTGTTATAAGTAAGCTGTTTACCCCCTTCGCTGCAGGGGTAATTCCCCCGCTGTGCTGGGGGGGGAGGGGGCGCGCACAGCGCCCGCATGCTCATGACGAGCTGAGCTTGTCATGAGCTACAGTACTCCTGTGCTCATGACGAGCTCAGCTCGTCACAGGTGCATTGGCTCCTGTGGAACACTCAGCACAGCAGGGGAATTCTCTCCGCCCCTGAGCGTTCCACTGCCCATGACGAGCTCAGCTCGTCATGAGCATGGAAAAGGTTAATTAACAGATATAATGTTGGTTTTAGAAAACACATTGTATTTATTTTCCTAAAAAAAGGGTTGAAAACCCGAAACACGTGTCCAGGGATGGCGAAGACAGCGAAGATAGCAAGATCGAAAGATGATGCATCGCGAACACTCTACTACAATGACCAGAGTCCTTAGAGGCAACTTCCGCCGGTGTGTGAGTAGTGTGCGACCCCACCCCCTTTTTGTAACTTAAAGCTCCCTTGAGCAGCGGGCTGACGAGCCTGGGATCCCGCACCTACGCGCCTGAGTGGTACTATACCTGGCAGATATTGGCAGCCATCGGCGACCCCAGAACACTGCCTATCCCTGCTGACGAGGGTTGAAAACCCGAAACACGTGTCCAGGGATGGCGAAGACAGCAAAGATAGCAAGATCGAAAGATGATGCATCGCGAACACTCTACTACAATGACCAGAGTCCTTAGGGGCAACTTCCACCGGTGTGTGAGTAGTGTGCGACCCCACCCCCTTTTTGTAACTTAAAGCTCCCTTGAGCAGCAGGCTGACGAGCCTGGGATCCCGCACCTACGCGCCTGAGTGGTACTATACCTGGCAGATATTGGCAGCCATCGGCGACCCCAGAACACTGCCTATCCCTGCTGACGAGGGTTGAAAACCCGAAACACGTGTCCAGGGATGGCGAAGACAGCGAAGATAGCAAGATCGAAAGATGATGCATCGCGAACACTCTACTACAATGACCAGAGTCCTTAGGGGCAACTTCCGCCGGTGTGTGAGTAGTGTGCGACCCCACCCCCTTTTTGTAACTTAAAGCTCCCTTGAGCAGCGGGCTGACGAGCCTGGGATCCCGCACCTACGCGCCTGAGTGGTACTATACCTGGCAGATATTGGCAGCCATCGGCGACCCCAGAACACTGCCTATCCCTGCTGACGAGGGTTGAAAACCCGAAACACGTGTCCAGGGATGGCGAAGACAGCGAAGATAGCAAGATCGAAAGATGATGCATCGCGAACACTCTACTACAATGACCAGAGTCCTTAGGGGCAACTTCCGCCGGTGTGTGAGTAGTGTGCGACCCCACCCCCTTTTTGTAACTTAAAGCTCCCTTGAGCAGCGGGCTGACGAGCCTGGGATCCCGCACCCACGCGCCTGAGTGGTACTATACCTGGCAGATATTGGCAGCCATCGGCGACCCCAGAACACTGCCTATCCCTGCTGACGAGGGTTGAAAACCCGAAACACGTGTCCAGGGATGGCGAAGACAGCGAAGATAGCAAGATCGAAAGATGATGCATCGCGAACACTCTACTACAATGACCAGAGTCCTTAGGGGCAACTTCCGCCGGTGTGTGAGTAGTGTGCGACCCCACCCCCTTTTTGTAACTTAAAGCTCCCTTGAGCAGCGGGCTGACGAGCCTGGGATCCCGCACCTACGCGCCTGAGTGGTACTATACCTGGCAGATATTGGCAGCCATCGGCGACCCCAGAACACTGCCTATCCCTGCTGACGAGGGTTGAAAACCCGAAACACGTGTCCAGGGATGGCGAAGACAGCGAAGATAGCAAGATCGAAAGATGATGCATCGCGAACACTCTACTACAATGACCAGAGTCCTTAGGGGCAACTTCCGCCGGTGTGTGAGTAGTGTGCGACCCCACCCCCTTTTTGTATTTATTTTCCTAGCGCTTCTTCTGTTTTCCTATGTTGTTAGGAGTATTCTACGCAGCACCATTGTTGTAAAATTGTAGTCATTCTTCTATTTTTACAAAATGTCCCGGTTTTTGGTTCTCAAGATCTGGTCACCCTACAGTTTTCCCAATGCCTGATGGTGCTCTGGGCCCTTTCTTGGCTTTCAGTTGTCAAATGGGGACCCTGTTAATGGGCCTGATGTTTACTGGGTGAATTCAGAATGAGACTTCTCATAAACAACCAGTGAGATCGGGAAAGGAAAATGTTACATACCCTGTAAGCATCTGTGTGTGGCATTTACTGATGTAGATTTACATGCTGTGCATACTCCTGCCATCTAATATTGGGCTCGGATGTGTGCAAATTGTTTTTCTTTGAAGAAGTCTTTCGCGTCATGAGGCAATATGACTCCTCTTGCTGGTAAGCGGAGCTTGAGGAACATCTGCCAAAGCCTCCGATCCACAAACGGAAAGAGAGGGAGAAGTAGAGAAGCATAGGTTAATATCTCTGACCAGTTGCCCATGGACTGTGGGAACCTGAAGGTGAACTTTGGCCATTTGGTGTTTTCTGATGTTACGAACAAGTATATTTATGGCAAGCCAAGAGTAGCGGAGGAGGACTTGTGGGTGGAGTTTCCACTTGTGGACTGGTTGCTACATCCTGCTGAGGAGGTCAGCAAAGTTGTTGTCCATCCCTGGAAGGTCATCGACCAGATGAATTTGTGATGGAGGGCCCATCCCCAAATGCTCTGGGATAACTACGAGAGTTGTGGAGAGCATGTGCCCCCCTGTTTCTGAAGGCAATACATGGTTGTCATGTTGTCCAAGCGGACAAGAACAACCTTGCCTAGCAGGTGAGGTAGGAAAGTCTTCAACGTTAGACGGATGGCCAGAAGTTTCAAGTATTTGGTATGGAGACAGATGCGTAATGAAACTTGAGTGCTACCTCCCCCCCCCCTCCCCGGACTCAGTCAGGAGCTCTCAGGCTAGGGTACTGAGCTGAGCTCGGGGGCCCACCTGCATTTCAGGGGCTGTGGGGGCCTTTGTTATGCCACTGTACGGAGCCCCTGTTGTGTGGGCTCCCATGTGTGCTTGCAACATACCTGGCGGGTGGAACTTTTCATGAGCCAGTTGTCCAGATAAGGGAAGCCATGGACGCCCTGCCTGCGCAGGTGTGTGGCCACCACTTCACTTGGTGAACACCTGAGGTACAGTAGCAACCCCAAAGGGGAATACTTTGAATTGGTAGTGCCCGCAGCTGATCACCAATCTGAGACATCAGAGATGGGCTGGATGTCTTGGTATGTGTAAAAAAAAGCGTCCTTCAGGTCAAGGGCAGTCATAAAGTCGCCCCGCCGGAGAAGCGGAATAACTAACTGGAGTGTGACCATATGGAAGTGTTCCGACAGGATGTATTTGTTTAGTAGTCTGAGGTCTAGAATAGGTCTGAGGGTATTAAGCAGTAGAGGAAGTGCACTCCTGTACCCTGCTGATGGTAGGGGACGGGTTCCATAGCCCTTTGGATAAGGAGTGCTTGGACCTCTACTTTGAGCTGTTGTAGGTGTTCTAGAGAGAGTCTGTATTTGTGAAGTGGAACGGTGGGAGGCGTGGAAATGATCTCTGGTCAATAACCATGTTAGATAATACCCAATACCCACTGGTCTGAGGTGATGGACTGCCATGTGGGGAAAAAAGCCTTGAAGGCGCTTCCAACCGGTGTTGTGTAGTCCGGTGGGGGAGAAGGTGCAAGTCAGGGTTTTGGTGGTGGTTACAGCTCCTTTGGAAGAGCCACCTTTCCTCTTACTTTTGGAATGGTTGCCCCTGTAGGACCCTCTAAAGTACCCTCTGGGAAAAGAATGCTGTCCCAGGGTGCACTGGTAAGACATGGAGGCTTCAGGGGAGCTGGTCTATGAGCCTCCTTCGTAGGGGGCGCGGTGAAAGGAGCTGCAAGTAACAAGTGTCTGAAGTGCTCCCATTGCTTTAGTTGTCTCTGCATTCATTTTAATTTTTTTCTAAGATTTGGTCTACTTATGGGCCAAAGAGGAGCCAACCATCAAAGAGCATGTGCGGCAAGTGCTGCTGAACTTTCAGTTTGAAACTCGGTTCTGAGCCAGGTGTGTCTGCGTAATAGAATGCCGGAAACAACTCCTTGGCAGCAGTGCTAGCAGCATTTAGGGCACAGCAAATGGTAGTGTTAGATATCTGCTTGCCCTCAGATATTACCTCATGGTCCCTCTTCCTGTGTTCCTCTGGGAGATATTAGAGAAGTTCCTCCATTTTGTCCCAGTGGGCACAGTCAT
This sequence comes from Lissotriton vulgaris, assembly GCF_964263255.1. NCBI lineage: Eukaryota > Metazoa > Chordata > Amphibia > Caudata > Salamandridae > Lissotriton > Lissotriton vulgaris. The sequence goes on along the minus strand of NC_141695.1, from coordinate 803,425,066 downwards.
ATCACAAGATAAATCTGATTGAATTAGCAATGCGTCATAGGTTGGTGGATTATGCTGCTGCCTTTTTGCCTGCTACATCTATGCGCTTGATATCTTTTCCCAGAGGCGGGGCATCGCCACTGGCCTGGGAGTTGACTTGATTACTAGGGAGCCGGGTGGGAGTTGGCCTTGAATTTAAATCTTGTCAGTAAGGGAAGCTTTATATTTTTTATCTACCCTGGGTGTTACGACCCTGGCTTGGATGGGGTCCTTTAAGATGTCAGGCATGTGGCGTCACATGCTCCTAAGCATAGGGAGGTATGGAGTAGAGTGGTGAGTGAAGCATTTGGTTTCAAAGAGGAAGTCCTCCTTTAAGAAATCTGTATGTCAGCTCACCTTGTGGAATAGGGTCGCTCTACCAAAAAGCTCCTGGTTGGATGTAGAGTCATCCAGAGGAGAGGGACGGGCAGGGTACAGGCCAGGGTCTGTGTTCCCAGGTGGGTTGGCATCATATGAGTACCATGATTCACTCTATGGAGGGATTGCATATGCATCATCCCCTCCCCCATGCCCGCCTGTGTCAGAGTGAGGAGACCCATGGGCTGTGATATTACAGGGTCCTCTGGAGAGGGAGGTGGGGAATGTGAAGGGATGAGGAAAGGGGTGAAGGTATAGTTGAGAGTGGGCTAAAGGGCAGGTTTCCCTATTCGCCTTCTTGTGCTACTTTGCTGAAACTGGAACATCCAAATCTTCTTTGAAGGACCCCCTGGCACTTGGAAGCTGGAGCAAAAGTAGACCCTGGAAGGTGGGCAAGGTCTTGGCCCATATGGGGCTAAATGACCAGGTGTTTCTGCCTTGCGCCAATCTCCTTTTGCAGCTTGAGGGGAGAGCAGTTTGACAGTGCCAGCAAAGACGTTGGATTTGCTGGTTGATGCCAAAAGTCTTGGCTCCGAGGGTGCTTTCATCGCAGAGAGTCTGGTTGGAGGTGAGGCAGATGTAGTCGGCGCCAAAGGTCGGCTTCAAGGGTTTCTTCAATGCCGAAGCCGGGCTGGAAAGAGTATCCAAAGTAGTTTGCAAGTGCTGATCATGGCCCAAAGGCAGTCCGAAGGCCTGACTCTGCTGTACTAGAGTGACTGTGTGCACTGTAGTGGCAGGCTTCTCGGAATCGGAGTATTGTCTAGGGGGAGTAGGTGTAGTACTCACAGACTGGGCTAGGGGAAGATCTTTGATTTCCAGCTCAAAGCCAGAGCTTTCCTCAGGGGAAGAAGCTTGTTCATCTGCAACTGAGGGTTGTGACTGATGTTCCTCCTCGATGTCCTAGTGACTGAAGAGGTCTGGGTGTCATCGCCGTTCCTGCATGACATCTTGAGTCTACGAGTTTGACGGTCGCCAAGAGTCTTCTTGGAACGGAACGAACAGAGGTGTTGCAGGTGGCTTCCTTGTGCTCAGGTGAGAGGCACATATTACAGACCTGATGGAGGTTGCTTCGAGGATATTTTGCATGGCAGCAAGGACAGTATCTGAATGGTGTCTGTTCCATCACCATCGAGGTATGGTGGAGCGACGTGGCAGAGGTGGAGGTAGGCACCTAAGGTCAAGGCTCCCACGAAGCTGCAGTTGACACGAACCCCACTCAAGTGAATTAGCAATCGTCAACCCGAGATGAAGAGTAAGTGGCACATGATCCAAGAACAATACCGATGGAGGGGAGGATTCTGTGTAGACCGAAAGGAGTACAGTGATGGTGCTGACCCGGAGCACTGAAGCACATGTCCAAACCCAACGACGGAAACAAAACATTCTAGCAATGGAGCTGATGACCATGCTCATTACCAGAAAGAGGAAGACTCACACTGCCTCCAGACTCGAAAGACTGCTTCAAAGAAAAACACAGTGCACACATCCGGGACAAACACTAGACGGCAGCAGTATGCACAGCATGTGTATCTACAGCTACACATGTCGCGAACATTACTTTTCATAAGACCTCCTAATAGCCCTCGGCACCCCTTTGAAGGATCAGGGGGTGCTGCTCCAGTAAAATGCATCAACTTCCAAGAATGGTAAACAGCGCACAACAACTACAGTGGGAGTCACTTCAACACAAGTGAGTTTTCACCTCAATTACATCAAGAGTTAGGGAGAGGACTTGGTTTTATGGGTAGAGTGGCCGACTTTGAAGCTGGTGAACTTTTTTTGAGTCTGGCAGGAGGCTGAAGCATCCTGTGATTCAGGGCAGATCACTTAATCTCCCCATGCTTAAAAATGAATGTGTCCATGTGTAATGCAACTGGTGCTCATGTAAAGCACTCTGATACCTTTGGGTTGAGTTGGCGCTATATAAAACTGAAAAAAAAGTCACAAGGGACAATAAAACGCAGGTAAGTATATGTAAGTATAACCTTGATAAACATGTTATTAATCTGTTACTTGTACATTTACATGTATATGTCACAAGCATTTAGATAAACTGAAAAGATGGCATTCCGAGAGAGGCATATCAAAAGTCAAAGTTTATTAACAGCCGATGTAGGGGCTGAGTTGTCGCGACTCCCGCTGTAATTGTTTGAGTGTACTGACATATAACTGATATTGCCGACACCAAGTCCTAGGTCTCTAGCCCACACTTCCGCCCTATGCACACCTTGGGCTGCTTTGCCTAGGTACCTTGAGGGGCAAGTGGTAAGTACTCATACTTGGTGTTCAGGGTTGAGTCTAATGTTAAGGAGGTCCCAGGACAGCAGAGTTAAAAAAAAAAAAAAAATGACACATTTCAAGCCAAAAAACCCATTTGTCCAGTGACCACCTCCAACCAATTCCCACATTGTCTGTGGTGTGTTATCAGCAGGGGTGCCTAAGGGATAAGGTGTAGATGCCAGATTCCAATCAGCTCAACTGCACTTATTTGTCATTGTAAATCCGGTCTACTGGAAATGCGCCTCCGCCGCAGTGTCCGCTGGTCATCACTAGCAATGATGTCACCGTCTCTAGGTTAGTAAAACAGGCACTTCTGGGTCCACTCACTGGCTCCCTGTGCTGGGGCTGTTCTAGTCTATAGACAAGTGCTTCCGGGGGCAGGCAGCATGGACCAGTGTAGGCAGAACTCACCGCTAGAGAGAGAGAGACAGACAGGCATCCATCTACTCCGGCATCCAGCAGGAAGCAGACCGATCCATGTAAGGTTTTTAAGGTGTGGACAAGAGTCACATCAACAGGTTGTCCTTGGGGAAGAAAACATTCCTCGGACAGGAGGTACAGGAGTGACTATAAATGCTGAAGACCGTCTATGAGCTAAAATATTCAATTTGGAGTAAGCTACATTTGCAAAGGTCAGAGGCAAGTGAAAAAGGAGTCGGAGACAGCAAGGAGGGAAGCAGTTAAAACAGGCCTGGGCAGTGACCTATGCGGGTGAGATGATGGACACAGGGGTCTCCAAAGGCTGATACTGTAGCTCGGACGTGGTCTTTGTGGGATAAGTAAGCTTGAGTAGAAGGTGCTATTTGTGGCCTCTCTTGAATACCGAGATCAAGAAGGTGCTTCTTCAGTGTGATGGAAGAACATTCCATATTTTGGGAGCAACATTGGAAAAGGAACTACCTGAGGACGCCTTTTTAAATCTGGATTTGTTAATCTTGAGCGAGGCATGTTTTTTTACGGCTGTTTCTGATGGATGCAAAAAGTGCCTAAGAGGGATGTTCAGGCAGATTTTCTTGCATGTGTCTGTAGTGTTGTGCTAAGTGGGCGCGACCACTCTAGCCCACGAACAGCGTTACTGTATTTTGTCACCCCCCCCCCCCTTAAGCGTATGTTAAATGGCTCCGCCCGCCGTAGGGACGGAGGGCACGTTGGATAGTTAATAAAAAGCCCAAGACCCTGGGCGTGGCAGGCAGTTGACTGACCACTAATCTTACATACTTGTGGTCTCCTTTCATGCTTGCCTTGAGGCCTATTCACAACACGACATTGGCGACGTGGTGGTCTCGCCACCCCACCGCGTGCCGCGCTCTGCCCATCCACACCGGGCGAGCCCCTGCTGTGCATCCCAGTCTGCTATCTCGGCGCGGCCCCCCAGCGGAGCCCTCCCGGCCGCCCTGCACACACCTCTGTGCCTCGCTGTGCGGAGGCCCAGCCACGACAACCCGGCACCCTGCCGCCCTGCCACCCTGCCTCGCAACAGCATCCTGCGGGCAGTGCCGCGGTCCTCCTACCTGCCAGCGAGCGGCCCCGCCGCCTTCACCCAGCGGAACCGGCCTCGCGCCCCAGCTGAGTGCTCCCCGCCTGTGCGCCCTTGTGTGATCTGCCGCGCTGCCTCAGGGACGAGCTCCCCGCCTCTGCAGCCCAGCCGTGCTCTGGCACTCGCCTGCTTCCGGCCTGACGACACGCGGCCTGCGGGGCCTGCCGCGCACCTCCCGCGCCATCCCTCACGCTTCCCGCGTGCACCGCTGCTGCCCGCCTGCTATATCCCACGCATCTTGCGTGAGGACGGCCTGCCGTTTTACACGCATTTCGCGTGCAACACTGCGGAGCCTTGCCGTTTTCGCCTGGAGTTGCCTGCAGTCGCCCCCAGCATGTCCCTGGACTCCTAGCACCCTGGTGACTGGGCTTTTCCTAGCCGTCGGCCCCTCCCGCCTTCCCCGATGGCCATGGCCGCCGTGCCGCCACTTGAACCCTTCACAGTCACAGGCACGCCTCCCTCCCAAGCTGCTCGGTGGAAGAAGTGGGTGGAACGCCTGGAAAACTACTTTGTGGCGGCGGACATCGCAGTTGAGTGGCGGCGTGCAATGCTTATGCACCTGGGAGGTGAAGCTATCCACGACATCTCGAAGGACGTGGTAGAAGGCGGCCCGCCTCGGAACTACACCACGCTACGCGACGCCATAACAGAATACTTTGAACCTTTCGCCAGCGCGGATTACGAATGATTCTTACTCCACCAAGCCCGCCAGCTCCCAGAAGAGTCCGTCGATGTTTTCTATGCGAGACTCAAAAAGCTAGCCATCACATGCAGCCTCCCGGATGTGGACGACGAAATCCGCGCCCAATTTATACAAGGCTGCGCCTCCTCGAAACTACAAGAAAGGGTCCTAGAGACAGACAACATGCCCATGCGCGACATCCTAGCGCTCGGACGGTCTAAAGAACTATCGAAAGCTCGAGCAGCTCATATGGAGCCAAAACCAACGGTCGCAGTCAAAGTTGAACCTGTGTGCGCCATCAAGACGAATACCACAGACATGCACGAAACCACCCCGAAGACCTCGGCCGAGCCCTTCTCAGTCACCTCACGACCGCCCCTGCATGTGGTGCGGAGGAGCAACCCCCCACAGCGGAACATGCCCGGCACAGGGGAAAATCTGCAGCGCCTGTGGAAAGGCCAACCATTTCGCGAGCGTGTGTTTGTCTTCACAGAGGAAGAAGCCTAACGGCCCACCCGAAGAGTATGACAAATAGAGCCCATGCCAGGTACCGCCACCAACAGCGACATGGACGACGACGAAGCAGACGCAGCGTCCGTTCACGTGGTACGAATGCTCAACACATTAGCTGCAACACCATCCGCAGAACCTATGTGCTCAATGAATGTACAAGATCAAGCATTAGCAGCCCTCATCAACACCAGGGCAACGATCAACCTAATGGCAGCCAGTGTATACCGGACATTAAACGAACCACCAGTGCTCCATCCCACGAGAGTACAAGTGTACGCATACGGCACAGTCGACCCCTCCGCCTCTGCGGAGTGTTCCGGACAACAGTATCACACAACTCCCATCACGTACACACCAAAATCTATGTGTCGCAAGAAGGGTCCGGGTTCCTGCTCGGCTGCTGGACCGCTCAAGACCTCAGGCTGATCTACTTCGCCCTCACGGTCCAAGCCCACAGCCTCGACCATCTCGTATTACAACATACATCACTGTCTGACGGGATCCGCTGTTTGAGAGGACCCGCCGTCTGCCTCCACATAGATCGCTCAGTCGCTCCAGTGGCCCTCAGACACCGGCGCATAGCGTTCCACCTACGGCCCAAAGTGGAAGCAGAACTACGTGTGCTAGAGAGAGCCAGAATCATAGAAAGAGTCAGCGGACCGACTCCATGGGTGTCGCCCATTGTAGTGGCCAAGAAACCGAAACAACCTGACGCCGTGCGGATCTGCGTGGACATGCGCATCCCTAACCTCGCGATCAAGAGAGAACGCCATCTGACACCAACCATAGACGACATCATCGGTGAGCTGTCAGGTTCGAAGTGGTTCTCGAAGATAGACCTGAGGTCCGGATACCACCAGATCCCCCTGCACCCGGACTCCCACCCGATAACTACCTTCTCTACCCATGCAGGCCTGTGGAGATACACCAGACTCAACTTCGGGATATCCAGTGCGGCCGAAGTATTCCAGAACATCATTCAAAACGTCCTGCAAGGCCTAGACGGCGTACTGAACGTGAGCGACGACATCTTAGTCCACGCGGCGACGCTCGACGAACACATCCGACGCCTCCAGGCCGTCTTCGCCAGGCTGCAAGAGAGGGGTCTGACCCTTCACAGGGAGAAGTGCGAGGTCCTCCGGAAGGACATCAGTTTCTTTGGGTACCGGTTCTCCGACCAGGGCGTTGGGCCGGACCCGGACAAAGTAAAAGACATCCATGATGCCCCCGCTCCAACATCAGTGACTGCCGTCCGCAGTTTTCCTGGGATGGTAATGTACTGTGGGCGTTTCATTAAAGACCTGTCTGATCTCACCGGCCCCCTTAGTGACCTTACAAAGTCCACAGCCACCTGGGAGTGGGGACGAGAACAGCAAGAAGCCTTCCAGAAGACCAAAGCGGCACTCTCAGCAGACACGACCCTGGCCTACTTCAACCCTCGATACGAGTCCCAACTCGTGGTAGATGCTAGTCCGACCGGCCTCGGCGCGGTCCTGGCCCAAAGCAACCCTGCGGAGAGTGGGCACCCGTCGCGTACGCAAGCAGGACTGTCACTGCAACAGAACAAAGATATTCACAAATCGAAAGAGAGGCCATCGCTATTCTATGGGGGTGCCGCCACTTCCATATCTACGTGTACGGACACCCATTTATGGTGATCACATACCACAAACCACTCCTCCCACTGTTCCAAGGGTCCTCCTCATGTCCCCCTCCACGCATCGAGAAATGGGTACTCCAGCTCCAAGAATACCAATTTGCGGTGGAGTATCGACCGGGCTCCAGAAACCCCGCCGACTATCTGTCGCGGCATGCCCGCCCGGCCACTGAGACAGAAGCCGCGGAGGCCGACGCCACCGAAGAATATGTGAGAATGATAGTGTAGCGTTCAAGGCCATTACCCATCTCCCTTGAAGACGTGACACGAGCCACCAAGGACGACAACTGCCTGCAAATCGCCATCCAGGCCATCCAATCAGGGAACTGGAAACCACTACAAAGCCCGGCGTCGTTCCGCACCCCAGAAGCCCAAGTCACACTAAAAGCGCTTTACCAAGTCCAGAGCGAACTATCCATCTCGCCAGAAGGATGCCTCCTGCGAGGCCCCCGCCTAGTTCTGCCCGACAGCCTCACCCAGCAAGCAGTCCTCCTAGCCCATGGCGCTCACCAAGGCATTGTGAAATTGAAAAATCGCATCAGGACCAAGCTCTGGTTCCCGGGGCTCGACAAGAAAGTCGAAGACGTCATCCAACGATGCCCGGTGTGCATAGCGACCAGCCTGCCCAATCCCCCAGCACCGGTAATCACAGAAGAAGGGCCGACCGCCCCGTGGACACGAGCCAGCGCAGATTTCGGTAGCCTCCCAGGGGGGAAGTACATGTTTGTAGTGGTGGATGACTACTCAAGATACCCCGAAATTGAAATCTTGCCCTCCACCGCAGCCTCCGAAGTGATCCCAAAGCTAGAGAAAATCATTGCGACCCACGGCCTAATAGGAGAATTGCGCACTGACAACGGACCTCCCTTCAATGGCGGTGAACTAGCAGAATACCTACAATCACACCGCATCAAACATAGGAAGATAACCCCAAGGTGGCCTCAAGCCAATGGCGAAGTCGAGAGACTGATGAGAACTCTAAATAAGACTATCCAAATTGCCATGGCAGATGGCCAAAACCTAGAATTAGCCCTCTTCCAGTTTTTACAAGAGTACAGACTGACCCCCCACTGCACCACCGGGGTCCCTCCAAGCCGCCTATGTTTCAACAGAGCAGTGGTGGATACTCTCCCACACCATCCCATATGGGCCTCAGCTCCAACTCCAAACAACCGGTCCATGGAACAGCGAACCAAGGCTAACAAAGAGGCATCAAGACGGAGGAGAGCTGCAGACAGCCCCATTCAGGTGGGCGACCGTGTGCTGGTGAAAGATCGCCACCCGGGAGGGAAGTTCCGCCTCCCGGTTGAGTTACACCCATGGATTGTCACCGGCGTAAATGGCACCATGATCACTGCAGTAAAAGAGAGAGAGACAGTCACCAGAAACGTATCATTTTTCAAAAGACTTTTGCACAGGGAAGACGACGAATTCCCGGACTCAGCGGAACAACCCCCAGGGCTGACCCAAAGCCCACGAGAAACAGAAGGAGAGGATGCTCCCGACGAAGAAGAGACTCCGCAAGCAGACGCAACCATACCAGTCAGGAATGAACAGGAGCCGCAAGTGACCCAAAGCCACCCTGGAACTGGTGTAGCCAGAGACTCTGAAGAACTGACCCCCACTCAGTCGGGCGAGCGCAGCCAGAGCAGGTACAATCTGGGCCTCTGCCCGAAGCCATCTCAGAAGTACCAGGACTTCGTGGCCTGTTGCGGACGCCGAGAGGGTTCGAGCTGCGCCGCAACCACCTTATAAGTAAGACTGTTCCTTTTTGCATTTAAAGATCTCAGAGACTGTAAACAGAAAAGTTGGTACATGAGGCCATGTTTATTTTGTTTGTTTTTCTTTAGGGTAAAGGAGGAATGTAGTGTTGTGCTAAGTGGGCGCGACCACCCTAGCCCACGAACAGCGTTACTGTATTTTGTCATGGCAGGCAGTTGACTGACCACTAATCTTACATACGTGTGGTCTTCTTTTATGCTTGTCTTGAGGCCTATTCACAACACGACAGTGTCACATGCTGTTTGGTGCCTGGAACCGAATTCAGTAGGGAGCCAATCGAGGAATGCTAAAACGGACCTGCCACACCCAATCTTCTGTGTTAGTGGCAGCCGTCTACCGGTATTATTTAGATAGGAAATACTCGTGATCCTGGGTAGCTTTGTAAAAAAACGAAGGGGCAAAGTCACAACTGAATGGTGGAGTGTAGTGTTACACCACAATTTGTAATGCTGGGCTCCGACATTCTAAAAACACAAGGATGCGCTGTATTTACAATAATGCAACGCACACCTGTGTTTCCCCTAGTGCTGGTGCTAAATTTAGCTGCCTAGAGCCAACGAAGGCACCCTTGTGTGCCTGAGAGGCAGGGAATGATTGTTCGTGTGCAGGAAGGTGTCCCTTCCTGCATATAAACAATCACTAATGGTGATGTTTACAGTCTGTGTGTTGCGGAACGTAGAACACATAGAATTTGCAACTAGTCATTATTTAATGAATGTTTATGTTTAGGAAAGAACACCTTCCTGCACATGAACAATCACTAATGACTATTTGCTCTTTCTAGGTGTGCTGCACAATGCAGCACAGATGGGAACAGTGAAAGTGCAGAGAAATTAATAATTTTTCCTGGTTGCGCCAGTTTAAGGTCACGTTTTCCCTGGTCTTATTTTTGGCGCTGCTCCATTTGTACATCTGCCTTGTAAATAGGGGCAGCGTCAAAAAGCAACGGGTGTTGTGCCGGAACACCCACAGCAACACCCATTACCTGCCCCTTTCAAGCTAAGTGCTTCATGAATAGGAGAATTATTTACAAGGCGGCGTTAAACTAAATTAAGTGGCTTAACGTCGCCTTGTAAATAAGGCGAAGGGGTTATCTCCACCAGAACGTCCAAAAAAGTGACATTCTGGTGGCAATAACTACTTGTAAATATGCCCTGAATACACCAAATGTTTTAACATTAGTTATTTGTAAAGCGGTTATATTTTTGGAAACTGCAAAAATAGTGTCTAGAATTGCATTTAATGATAAAAGGTTATTAATCGTAAAGCTCAGCCTATAGGAAACAAAGGAAAACCAATCATTATAATTCCTATAAGTCAAGCAAAAATATAGTCTCGAGGGATACAGCCAGAACGTGTAGAGCCCAATATAACTGTGTTTTCAAAAAGTGTCTGCAAATGAGGGCAGTGTTATGCACATATATCAAGCAGATACTCAGGCAGTTAAAGTCTTTACCACTGTTGGTAGGGCTGAGCTAGTCCGTTACTTTGAATATGTAGTTTATTTAGTCTAGGATTTGTGTTTTGCGTTATGGCTTTGTAGTCTTGATGCTACAATTGGATAAACACAAATACAAGCCTCTGAATGCAAATCAAAATTCAGACCCAGATGAGGTAGTCATGCATAGATAGGGAAAACTCAAGAACTCAGTAGGCTGCTTTCCAATCAGCATTGATATATACAGGGGGTAGACCCTGTAACCCACAGAATATGGGCTTAAGCTATATATATATATCTCGTGATGATTCTGTCCGGAAATAAATCTGCACAGTGAATATTACTGGATAGTCCTCTTTGTGTCCAAATAATGGAAAAAAGGAAAAGAGCACACCTTATTTTTAAGTAGAGATTAAATCTATATTCCTAAGCAGACCATATCAATGTATCCCCTAAGGGTGTTCATGGAGGTGAGCTACGACAGCGAGTGCTCGTGAAAGTGACATGCTATAATTTAATCAAATGTTGGATGACAAAAACACACAAGAACTTGCTGATAAATATTGAAACTAAATGTCCAGTGGCAAATAGTATACTCAATATTATGCCCATTCGTCATCATATTCAATCAAGCATTTGTTCATATAGGCATCCGCGTTTTGGACCGTTTGGTTATAAATTCTGTTTGGGTCTTCATCAGGACAGAAGCTTTTATTTAGATTAGGTCCCAAAGAAATGATGTCCAAACGCTAGGCAAGTATCCAGGCCAAGATACCCCCCAGAATACTCTTGCGCCACAAAAACACAAATGAAAAGCTGCAAGTACTCCTGCATAGTGATTGGACATGATTTCTGTCTGTTCCTGTCATCAATATTTGTTTGCATTATAGCACGTCACCTTCACAAGCACTGCAATGTCATAGCGCACCTCCAAGAACACCCTTATGGGATACATTGACATGTTCTGTTCTTAAACATGGATTTATTTTAACTTGAAAATTGCTGTGTGTTCTTTTCCCCATTATTTAGGCATGAAGAGAACTATCCCTGGCTTCTTTACCAGTAATAAATCACTGTACAGAATTATTTCCTCACAGAATCATATACTGTACAGAATAATTTCCTGACAGAACCATATATATATATATATGCATGATTCTGTCAGGTAATAATATATTTATTTCCCAACAATGAGGGCTGATGCTGGTTTGTGTGTGCTCCTTCGTGAGGACTCCCATTGCCCCTGGTTTGGGGCAGTATTTTTATCAGGACACGTGTGGAAATGCTGGGCATCAGGAATTTTGTGAACCCCTGCCGATTCCAGAAGTTTCAACCACAGAAATGTGAGGGAAATGTGTGATTTAGTTTGAGGTTTGTAGGGCATAGTGGGTAAGAAAATGATGTGGGATCCATGCAACAATCCCACGCTAGACTCCCAGGAGTGTCCAATTTTCGATCCTTACTGCGAAATTGAAGAAACCTTAGGCTTACCACAGGCTTGAATATATAAGGTAGGGAACTTCAATACATATCGGGCCCCATAGCACTACTGTGTTGGCTAGTTATGTTACTTTCCTGTGTACTTTCTGGTACAGAAGACAATTACCATAAAACCAGTTTGCAATATTGAATGGTTTCGCTACTGTTTTATATATATATATATTCTGACCCAAATGAACACAACTGATCATTCCCGTCATTCTCGTCTATCTACCAAGAGAAATACTCATCAAGCCTTGAGAAAGTTCTATGGCTCTGGCTATCCGTTGTAATGACATATATGACTTGAAAGAAATAATACTTTCAATTTTCCACAGACAAGTTTAAAATCAAATCAAAAAATATTATTCATACCACTTATAAATAGTTCTGTTTGTGTAGGCCAAAATAATGAGTTTGATTTAAGCTTTAACATTTTTTGGGATTTGTTAGGTTATCAAGGACAGCGACCAAGCCCAGGATCAAATGCCGCATCTACCTCTATTGCTGATGTCTCCATGTTGCATTTTGGGGCCTTTTGTGTTGCAGGCGTTAGGCTGAGCCACACAAATGGGGTAACACAGTGCTTTGAAATCTTTTGACTTCTGTGAACCCCCACTTAATTATTACTGGAATCTGCGGACCCTAATTGAGTTGATTTGAACTGTAAATCAATACACAAAAACAAGCATTCAAACAAGTACAGAAATCATGAAATATTTTATTTCATTCTCAAACAAATCTAAAAAGAAAAAAACAACATTTTAATAGGAAGGTTTGTACATTTTTTTAATTTAGTTGAGGCGACCCATCATTTATACCATACTCCTGAACAGCTCCCATGAATACATCTGAGGATACCAACTTAATTTTTAGCCTACAATTTAAATTTTATGTTTTCTTTATTTATGCACACTTTATTAATCTGCTAAAAGTATTTATTTTTTATGAAGTAGCCCATCCCCGAGGTAGGCGTCATGGATCTCCAGGATACCCCTGAACACAGGTTAAGAACCACTGTTGTAGATGGTAGGTTTGCAGGGTGGGAGTATGGAGTGTCTGTCTTGTCTCTAACTGAGTAGGAATAGGTATATGGAAGAGTCACAAAATGGAAGATATAGGCGAGCCTCCTTCGGTTCTTTTGTTGATAGAGCGAGTCCTACAGTCTGGACTTTGAAGTGTGTCATGCCCAGTAGATGGAGTGTGGGGTGATTCCCCTTTTAAAAAAAACAAAATCTGTCCCTGTCCCTTTTTGCTGTCTCTATCCCTTTCAGTGTCACTACCAGGTCCGGACTAGCCATAGCGGGCACCGGGCAATCCCCCGGTGAACTGCACGGGTGGGGGTCGGTTTTGGGTCCCTGGGAGCCGTTTTTGTTACAGGGCCGTTTTTGCGGCAAAATCGGCCCTTACCAAAATCGTCCGAAAACCGGCCCTGGCAAAGAGCTCGGTGGCACCTCCAATAAAAGTTGGGAGGGGGGGGGGTCGGCCGAGCACTTTGCCAGGGCCGGTTGTGGTTCCCAGTCCGGCCCTGGTCACTACGAGGCAAATGTTTAGTTGCCATTGCAAATGCTGGGTCTGCCTTTGTTTCCTATCTGCTGTCAAGTTACACCAGCTCTGCCCCCTGGGCTGTACTGCAGGGTTCCCTGCTGTTCACAGGGAGAGAGAGCAGGGAGGCTCCTGGGAGGGCCCCCCCCCAGCTACCACTCACATTTGCCCTGAAAGTCTGTCGGGTGTGAAGGTGGGCGGCCCCTACATGGACTAAGCAGGAGGGCCCGCTCTGCCTTCATTTTGACTTTGGCTGCCCTCTCTACCTGCAGATTGTACAGATCAAAGGACTGTGGCTGGGAAGGCTGCTGTGGTGCTTTCCCAAACTCCGAAAACTAGAGATATCCCAAAACAAAGAGGGTCTCTGGAACTGATATCTGTGTCTGCCAGCCAAGGTTAAGTGCAGGGTAGACACCCTCGGCCAGTGGTCAAGGGATTTCTTACCGCCCAGTCTTCTGGTGAAAAACAGTAGTGTGGCCAGAAAATATCTGAGTTCCAGAGCTGCAGTCAGTCCTTCTCAGACGGCCTGTGACAGGTAAAGAAGTGTAGATTGGGTGGAGAAGGATGAACTATCTGCTGTATTATTATTATAATAATTAATTTTCCCTCGTTGTCGTCTGTCGAATCCCCCAAACCCCACCCCCCACCCAGCCCAAGAGGTGGAGGATGATTGTGAAGAGCCCTTTAATAAAAAATATATAGACAGTGGCTAACTGCTTGTGAAAAATCCTCTCTCAAAGTCTCTGTTTAGGAGTTGGTTTATTGAGGAAACGTTATTTAAGCCCAATAGGCTACTGATGTATTGATTGTGACAGCCTGTCACAGCAGCGCCTTGTATGGGAAAAGCTGCTGTCGAAACTATAGGCAATGGCTGAATGAATATGAAAATCTTCCATTATAGCCAATAGGTGCATGACTTTTTGTGTAAAGCTTGTTTCACACTGCTTGCCATGTCTCCATCCTCATCTATATTTTCATGAATAGAATTCCAAGCTAGGTGACCAGTAAGAGAATCCCATAGCTTTACTTCTCACAACAGATAGCCTCTGTGCTCTGCCATTGGCGCTGAGTGAGGATGGTAAGGCGTGTACCGGAATGAGGTCTAACAGAAGCCTGCCATGTGCCCAGGGCACTCGGATCTACAACAACACTGCACCTCAAAGAGCGGATTCCTGGATGTTTAAGGCCAACATTGCTTTTACGTTGTTTTTATATTTTTGTTTACAGTCCAATAGAAATCTAAGAGGCCTCCGATGGCGTGTTTACCACCAGCTGTGAAGATGTGCTTGGGGGAATGCGGAAATAAAGTACATTTCTCAACGTACACATGCTACATCGGGTAACTTCTTGAAACGCGTACTGTGCTATTCACTTCTTGTTGTGCCATTTAGCCATTCGAGTGTATATATGGCGATATTCACTTGTCTGTCCGCTGCGCTCCCTGACCAGACGTCGCGCCAGGACACGTGACATTGTGTCTCTCAGACAAGGGCATTGCATGGGAGCATTTCAGGGAGAGAGGGCTATCCGACCTTGTCTGTCGAAAGGCTCATGTCAGCATCTATGACCGGCTGGCGGTGGTAATCTATACCAGGTTAGCTTGTGTGGCAGAGGGTGTCAGTGAGACACCTCTCCTGCACCACACGGCAGACGAAGGAGCTCTACGGCAGCCCAGAGATGCCCCGACTGGTAGGTGCCTCGGAAAGCCTAGAAGGTGGCCTGACATGTTATACATGTGAAAAGCTGAAGAGGAGTCGGCCATATCAGAGGCTTTCGCAAGTGGCGTGACTGACGTCGGGCCAGCCAGTCAGAGGCTCCAGGTTTCCCAGTGGACCGCCCTTTCTGGCCAGCTTGTCCTTGGGAACATGTCATCCTACCAGAGTCTGGCTACTATTAGAAATCCGTCTGGGGAATACATTGTTAGGGGTTGGTGTAACTCGCGTAATTTGCTGTAGCTAATTATGCGAAATTACAGCAAAATTATGCATGATTTGTGAAAAATTAGTACAAGCTTGGTGAACATTATCTGCGCCATCTTGCCCCTTTTCGAGCCCATTCGTGCGCGTAAGCGGCAGCCATTTTGAGCACCATGGCCTCCCTGCCCCTCGCTGATAGCCAGCGCGTCTCTCTCTCTCCCTCTCTTAACCTCGCAAGCATCCCCCCGCACACTGACAACCCCCGCTCTCTCATGCCCTGGGTCATAAACCCCACTTCAGCGCAGCTTCACCACAGAATCCCATCCTGTTCCCAGCGCGACACCTCCCCTCATTCCTTTCATGGCCTCAGATCCTTTTGATACAAACCACCTTTTCCTGTATCCCCGTTTGTCTTCCTTGTTCCCAGGCCGCCACCTGGCCTTGCGGATACTGTTTATTACCCCGTACAGTAGGAAGCTTCCCCTCCCCATCAAAAGACCCTCGAGCCGATCAAAGCCCCCACCCTATGAGATCCGATAAACCCCATGCATTCCGTGAATCGGCGGAATGCCCTGCTGTGCGACAACCATCACCTGTTGTGACCGGGGTGGGGAATCCAACTGTAAATGTATGTGGGAACGGGCCTGAAGGGGAGATTCCGAGGATGTTCTTTCAAATACTAAAGTGTTGCGAGAATGTGTTATGTGCAATAAAGGTCATAAAACCCTAGTATAAGAGGCCAGGCCTCAGAGATGTGGTTAGAGCACCTCGTGACGATACTTGCTGTCTGAATTGATGTGTTCTCCTCCGGAGAGAATAAAATCCTCGTTTCCTGCCTTCCCGTCTCCAGCGCCTGCTTCTTCATTGGTTAACATTGGTGGGTCATAGAGGCGATACCGCCGGGCAACATAAAAAGGGTCTTTGGTTACTGGTTGTCTTTGGAACCCCTTTTTTTACAATTGGCGTCCCAAACGTGGGGCCCATCAGCGACTCGTGGATCCAGTGGGAGAGGTCCTGACGACAGAGTGAACGACTGCAACGATCGGAAGGTACCCTGTCCGATAGACCCTCGTCTGACAGCCGATCATCCGAACTTCACTGGTTCCGAACAGACCTCTCTCGAGTGATCTGCGGTCCTGACTGGGAACCATCAGGAGTGCCACGAGAAGTACGGAGAGAAGAGGACGATCGGGCGCTGGATTCGGAAGACAAGAAACTGTCCATGCGGTCCGGGTAAGGTCGTGTAAACACGACGAATTGCGAAAGTGATAGATAATTGAAAGTGATTGATAATTGTTGAGAAAATACTAGTATTACTTTTTGTTAATTTATTGGAGATTCACTGTCTACAAACGGAGAAATAACAGGCTCTCCCTTTATAAACAGCGAAGGATAGGTACGCACCCGTCGGACCTATTTTCTCTCCCCTACTGAACAATTGCCCCTCCCCCCCCCCATTGATTAACTGTTATAGATTGTTTTCTGGAGATTCTCTGTCTGAAAACAGGGAAGATTAGGTCCCCTCTTTACAGATAGTGAAAGGGTAGGTGACGCGAACCTTAGCGAGCTTACTTATTCTCCCCATTGACCATATTGATTTTTTATTTTTGACCTAACATTGATTGCTCAGAATTGGTTCATGAGGTATTCACTACGTGCAAACAACGTAGAATAGAAATATTCTGTCTAGTCTTTGCACGCAGTGATAAGATAGGTAGTGCTGACTATTATCCCATTGTGATCCGTCATGCCTGTCTTCTCCCCACTGGTTAGTAGCCTGTTTTACCCGGACCGCTTATTAGAGATGAACCATCCGGCTCCGCTGGAAGGCACCCCTAATAAGGACATGTTCATGAAGCATGGATTGATCGCTATAGCCTATAGTGAGCTGTGGCATAAATATACGAAAAGGGATCGAGAAAGTCAGTGGCCACTGAGAGGATCCTTTGATCTTGACAAAATAGAGACGGTAGAAATAGCCCTTCGTAGGAATGAAACAACACCTATTATGCTCGATAGTCTCGGTATGTGGCGCAAAGAAGCCACCCGACGAAGGGAAGACGACGAATTTAGGAAAGGTGAAGGGCCAGCGATGGCGCAGTCCCGAGGAGTAGATATGAAAGGAGAACGGTGTAAAGGGGTGTGCCGACAAATCAACCCCGGAACACAACGACCCGAAGGTAATCCCCCGACACTACGCACAGGACGAATAGATTTAAAACAGAACCAATGTGCTTTCTGTAAACGTCTCGGGCACTGGAAAGCCCAATGCCCGACTTTGCAGAGCATAGGTAAGAAGGGAGGGTCGACAGAAAGGACAGACCGACAGAAAGGGAAAAGGCGCGAAATAAAAACCAATCAGACTAGTGCGGACAGGACAGATAGAACCACACCGTTTGATTATGCTCGATGGCACAGATTTCGTCAGACCAATTTTAACGACATGTTAGAGTTTTGGGACTGATTGCTCCCTGTTGCTCCCCCACTCTGAAAACCAAACACAATTGCAGATCAGTGTAAACAACCCCCATTAGAGAAAGGACTCAAGGAAACCAAGCGTCTATTATATAACTTAGGATTTAATTACGGTAAAGAAAAACACACAACCAACAGTAAATAGAATAACTAGTAGAACTCTCTAAAAAGCAAACTTGACTAATAGGAAAAATACAAAACATGTTATGCTCACTCCGGAAGTCCTCGAAATGTAACAGTTCGATGGTCCCGCCCATCCGAAACACATAGCACGTGTGGGGCGGGGCCTGCCAGCAACCATGGGCCAAAAAGGAGATTGCTGGCGAGAAGGTCCTGGAGGCTCCACCAAGCAGGCAATGAAATGGTCTTCCCATACTGCCCTTCCAGGGATGGCGTCCCCCGGGCCGCGAGTAGGGAGGGGGCGGCTGCAAATGACCCCCTCCCTCGTATCTCCTGGTCCGGCCATCACGAATTCCTCCAGCGAACGGATGCAGGATGGGCAGGGAGGAAGAGGCGACGCGGACGAGCCTCTTCCACCTCCACAGATAGGAGGCTTCCCTGCCCTGGTCCGGCGCCGATGTCCTCCAGCCGGGCGACGGCCTGGTATATTTCCGCAGAACAGGACATGCAATACCCGTCTGGTATACTTCCATAACACAGGACACACAATGTCCGACGGGCATATTACGGAGCACCGGATGTACAGTGGTCCCCCAAGAGTCGGAATCAGGGGTGTAGGGTGGTCATCATGTGCGCCCCTGATTCCAAGGGGCAGCGTAGGATGCGCCGGGAGAGGAAGGCGGCACGGACGAGCCTCTCTCACCTCCCCAGACGAAGGCTCCATTGCTGCACCCTGGCGCCCCGAACCAAAATGTCCTGCTCCAGCAGCATGATGCTCTGTCCTTCGCCATCACAAGAAGTTTCTTCCACTCCCGATGGATGCGACAAAGGTGGCTGCCACAGGGTCTCAAAATGGCGTCTGGGCCCTCGAAAGGCGGGTCTAGGCCGCTGGAGTAACTTTGTCCGAAATTGCAACTCGGGCACTTGCCCACCTGGGCGCAAGCCCCCACCATCGACAAACATCCCCTCGACTTTGAAGATTCTACCAAAGTCCCAAGAGCCCTCAGCCCCTTCAGGCTTCCGGAGGGGAACAGCTGCATTGATCACTAATGAAATAACCACGGCACAGCAACAAGATGGCGGTGCTCTCGTGTCTGCATCAGCTTCCGTCTGAACCACCCAGGAACATTATGGGCTAACGAACTCGAGTAAGTTCCGGCTGAGCATCAACGTGACCCGGTAAGAAAGACTCTACCCCCTCCCTCTCTTGATTGACGGTCCACACCACCAGCCCCTCTGTTAGCACAATTTTCTTTTGAACTGCCGAAAGGGACCCTGGTCCAACCGCCAATCGTCGAGGATATTTTTCCTCTGGTGCTACTTCCGGACTAAGCCGGCCTCGCCCAAGATGGCGCCGGTATCAATGGAAACTAACGGACGCCTCGTGGTGTTCCTTAACTAATGAAACTTGATGTACTAAGATATATATACGAACCATTGTGCACTCGAGGGGAAAGGGAGGAGGGTTCACTTGGCGAACGTTTGAGAGGGGTTCCGTAAAAATGTTGATTTCAATGAACGATTTATTTTTGATATTTATTGTAACTGGTACATGACGTCGCCTATGATGCACACCCACGGTTTACATCTAGGAAATACGATTCCTATGAGCTTGACTGTGTTTCCATTTATGAACTAAATTGCCCCTGGTTCCCTCGTCACGCAATGAAATATTTTTAGTTACTTGCAAATAATAAATTAGGCCTTTTTTACATGTTCTTGTGTTATAAAATAACCCCCTACTGTATGTGCCTCCATCAACGACATATCAGGCCAAATTATGATTGTGCTCTCACATTTTACGTACTGAATGATTATACAAATAAAAGTCTTAAAAACTATGAATAAGCATCGCATACTTTTGTAAATGTGGGTATCGGCGGGAGGGTTTTTCTGCGCGCAACCGTTCTGCTCTTTTTTTAAGGTTATCCGAGAAATGATTGTCCGGCCCCGGATTGATGATCGGGTCCCAGGTATGATACTTTGCCTCCAAAATATGCGACTAAGCTCAGGGACTGACATATGAAGAAGGACCTCGACGCCTGAGAATGGGTAAAGTAAAGCGGCGTGATTGATGAAATGTTATAAAGATATGGTGGTCGAAGGTACTGAAGTACCGGGTTGAATGAAGAACTGATATGCCTTAGGACCTCACAGCTTTGGGAATGATTTAAGGCTCCCGATGGCCGGATACATCTACAAAACCGCGTACCTCACGCTAGGCACCTCTGATTCCTTTTTAGCGTCCCCCTACACACGATCCTTCATGCCATCCTCGAACACCCCCATGAACCACCTATCACATTGCCCGCCCCCCTTTGACTGCAGAGACAAAGACCCTAAGGATTATATCCCGAAGAGATAAGTACGAGTATGCAGTAAGTAAAGGACTTTTCGTGCCCGTACATTTGATGTGTTCGAATGTTGTTCCCCCACCTCCCCCTTTTTTTTCCCTCCTTTTCCCCTCTGCAGATTACATTGGGGTCCCGATTAGGGTACCGTAAGGGATCTGGAGCCACGTCACGCCCGATGCATGAAAACGGACTACCGCTGCAAGACGACACAAAAAGGACGCCCTACCCAATGCACGACCTTTTTATACCAGATCTAATGCTCTTCTGTCCCAAAACTGCATGCTCTCTACATCCTAACACAGACCCGAAACGTCTAACGTTGGGTAACGCACTGAATAGCCCAAACAATACACGGTCATTCTCCATGTCCCATGTGTACTGTTTGGCCTAATGTCTCTCTCTCTCTCTCTCTCTCTCTCTCTCTCTCTTTCTCTCTCTCTCTCTCTCTCTCTCTCTCTCTCTCACTCTTTCACCTCTCCACACTTTCCCTCTTCCTAGCGACTGGCACCTAATTGACGAACCTGGTGCACCTCCTGATTGGCCCCAAATACCACAAGTATTTGCACAAATTTGTCCTAAATAAAATTGTATCGGTACCACGTTACTACCTCTCCTTTTCTGCTAAAACATGGATGAAATTTAAATTGGCCAAAAGGAAAGGGACAGGTAAGACGACTGAGGTTCCCTAAATTTGACCCACAGTCAGGGAACTATTTGTCAGTGGCTTCTATGAAAAAATACGTCTGTGGTAATGCGACCATCCCCATTCCAAATTGTCTCTACACCCCAAACAGTAAGAAATAGTCGAGACACCCCAGTCTTCCCAAGATGCCCCCAGTTTGGGGTCAGCTGCCCTGAACGAGAGCCTGAAAAAACGCCCCCTACTCTAATTCACTGTGTGCCCAATTGTTTTCCACAAGATCCCTCCTTCCCCGAGGATAAGTTTAATAATTATCGCAAACCACCCCCCGAGTTTTTGTAGTAACCAGGTTGCGAGGATTTATATAGAAAGTTAGAAAGATGTGTGCAAAGTTGAAATTTAGATCGAAAATCGAAAGAACTTGTTGCAGTAAGCCTTGTTGTAAATAAGATGTTTTTATGTAATGCAGACTTGTTTAGCCTATGTTCACCCCTCAGAAGGATGCACATCAGACTGTGGTGAATAGCACGTTGCACTTTTTGTAAAATACAAGGCCCTGAAGGCCAGCCTAGCCTTGCAAAACTCGTACTAGGGAAATGGGTCTCTACCGGAAGAACTGACATCTACTATAATAGACGTATGCAATAAATGAGTACCAGACCTCGTACCTATTACAAATGAACGTAATAACCATCAAAGCGCCAAAGAATTAGCCAGCAAAAGGAAGTTGTAAGGAATCCAGCAAACCCATCATCAATTGTTTATACGTTAACCGCAAGAATCTCCAATGTAGCGAGTGCTTACCCCAGTTGCTTGGTGTTGGGAGAGAAATAGATTTATGTAATTACCTTCTTCTGCAATATCTCTAAAGACTGTCTTTTCAAAACTCATTTAAGGGTATCACTGTCGGAGGAGAAAGAGACCGGATGTGGGAGCACGCGGCCTGACTGCGGATTGTGGAACATCAGCGACGGAGGCCGAGGCGAGACCACAGCAGTAAGGAGACGCAGGACGGGGCACTGTTTCAGACAAAGCTAAGGAAAGGGCTGACCTGAAGCCCCTGCTCTATGATCAACGTGTGCCAAAAAGTCCCCGCTCTCTGAACATGGTTACGGACCCGCCTGTCGCAAACTCTCCGTCCCCCTGATCTGTTCCCGACCTGGCCTTGCTCCATCCCCCCCTCCTCCGACCTACCATAAGGACCGTTCACACCCGCACCTTTCCACCGGAACTCCCAAGTTCCTCCAGATCCTACTGAGCTACCCAGAGAAGAGTACTCCCTGCGTCAGAAGGGAGGGAGCTCCGACTAAATAGACCACGAACTATGTTAATCTTAGAACGGTGACCTAGAACTCCACCAAGGGTCGCCTCTAAAGAATAGATGAACGAAGTATGCGGTTCTACCCGCTGCTGAACGCCTTGAAGATGATGGAAGCGACTGGAAATGCTCACCACACAGATTCAAGAAACAAACAGATCTCACAATTCAGGAACAATCGCATTTTTTATTGCAAATCTATGCTCTGCGTTACAAAAGAAAGTGCACCTGCTCCAAAACCGTAGCGCATTTCTCCTATGGGGTCTGGCGAAACAAAACAAAATGTACCCCTGCCCGCAGACCTCCAAAGACTCAATCCACATGAACATTTCTGCTGATAGGTAATCCAGGTGCTCAACAGTGCCAACAGAAGACGGCCTAGACACTGAGAACTCTGATTTTTATTTTTATTATATCTCATTTCTCTCCCAATCATCATTGGACTGACTATGCTCCCGCCGAGTACAAAAAAAAAACAGAAAAAAAGGACTTACTTATATGATAACTTACCAGCTCCTATTTCGAATGACTATAAGTACCTATGATCTGTACCCAACGCCCTCACTACGTAATTCTAGTCTGATATTGCATTACGATGATTTTTCCTACAACCAACTTAACAATGAACCCGTTTACTAGATGATGAGATTTTTCAATGTGATGTTTATAATATGATGTATATGCACAGTTCCTTTGCCTAAGTCCCCTCTCCCTTACTTATGACCGCTGCAATAGGTATAGATAGGAAATAGGCCAGCAAGATGTCTTGGAAATGTAAAAGGGAGGACTGTGAAAAATTAGTACAAGCTTGGTGAACATTATCTGCGCCATCTTGCCCCTTTTCGAGCCCATTCGTGCGCGTAAGCGGCAGCCATTTTGAGCACCATGGCCTCCCTGCCCCTCGCTGATAGCCAGCGCGTCTCTCTCTCTCCCTCTCTTAACCTCGCAAGCATCCCCCCGCACACTGACAACCCCCGCTCTCTCATGCCCTGGGTCATAAACCCCACTTCAGCGCAGCTTCACCACAGAATCCCATCCTGTTCCCAGCGCGACACCTCCCCTCATTCCTTTCATGGCCTCAGATCCTTTTGATACAAACCACCTTTTCCTGTATCCCCGTTTGTCTTCCTTGTTCCCAGGCCGCCACCTGGCCTTGCGGATACTGTTTATTACCCCGTACAGTAGGAAGCTTCCCCTCCCCATCAAAAGACCCTCGAGCCGATCAAAGCCCCCACCCTATGAGATCCGATAAACCCCATGCATTCCGTGAATCGGCGGAATGCCCTGCTGTGCGACAACCATCACCTGTTGTGACCGGGGTGGGGAATCCAACTGTAAATGTATGTGGGAACGGGCCTGAAGGGGAGATTCCGAGGATGTTCTTTCAAATACTAAAGTGTTGCGAGAATGTGTTATGTGCAATAAAGGTCATAAAACCCTAGTATAAGAGGCCAGGCCTCAGAGATGTGGTTAGAGCACCTCGTGACGATACTTGCTGTCTGAATTGATGTGTTCTCCTCCGGAGAGAATAAAATCCTCGTTTCCTGCCTTCCCGTCTCCAGCGCCTGCTTCTTCATTGGTTAACATTGGTGGGTCATAGAGGCGATACCGCCGGGCAACATAAAAAGGGTCTTTGGTTACTGGTTGTCTTTGGAACCCCTTTTTTTACAGATTAAATAGAATTAAGCGAGGAGTTTAGCACTATTTTCTTAGTGCAAAATTCGCCCTCGCATCCAAAATGGACCCAAGGATACATTTCACACTGAGAAAATAACACTAAAAGCAACAGAACGTGAACAAAACAGCAGCCAGCAGTCGCTTGCTAGGTTTGTTGTTCCTGTGTTCCTACGGAGGGGTTTTTGTGCTAACCTACTCACAATTATGGGAACTGGAGTAGTCTTTGGTAAATTTGCTTTAAAAGAGTAACACAAAATTACTGAAAATACTCTGATTACTCTGGCGTAATTAAGATTTTGCACTGGATTACATATTTTGTGGCACATTAACCAAAGGTAAGCCACGCTTTCCATTTGCTTGTTAACCTAATATTGCAGAGTCCAAAAGAATGGCCGTCCGTGCAAAGTTTAGAACCTGTAGAGCAGAGGTTCTTAACCTTTTGACATCTGTGTATCCACTGAATCATTAATGAAAACTCGGGCCCTCAAACATGAGAGCTTTCTTTTCTAAATTCAATTGAGGTCACCCTCGCCCACACTATATTCCGTTTGATGCACTTGTACTGCTCCCATGAATTAATCTGAGGATATCAACTTACATTTAAGTCTCCACTTTCAAATTCCTTCACATTTATAGAATGTTTGTTTTCAGTTTTACATTTTGCTTCTTTATTTATGTGCACTTCATTAAAATGTTAATATTATTTACTTTTCTAAGCAGTTGGGGACCTCCTGACTTTGTAGTTTGGACCACCAGAGGTCCCCAGACCACAGGATAAGAACAGCTGCTTTAGAATAGGATTACCAATAACATAAAAGCTGTTGACATTTTCTTACAATATCAAAGTGTATTAACATGGATAATTTCCAGTCTTTTTAATAACATCACATTGTAGTAACTAAAAGCTTGCCAGACTCTCACTATCTTGCATGACATCACGTTGTCTTAACCAATCACCAGGCTCTGGGCCATACAGACAATTTTCCTTGGTTCTTCATGACGTCGTTGAAAACAGTACTGTGTCCTCACAGTGCACTAACCAGCAACATGACAGCTCAACTTACCCTTTATGACATCACAGTGCACTAACCAGCAACATGGCAGCTCAGCTGACCCATTATGACGTCACAATACAATACCAGTAGAATGGCAGTTTCCACAGCTTTTCCTGATACCACAGTGCACTGAATGGTAACGCGGCACCTCATCCCAGCCCTTAATGATATTACAGTGGGGTGACAGCTCCACATGATTATTAATGACAGGAGATAATCAGTGACCTGACAGCTAAGCGGGTCTGTCACAACATGAAGGGCACAAGCAACAGAGTGTGGATGTTCACTATAGAATCACATCGCACTAACAAGTGAGGCTCGAAGTACTAAAATCTACGAAACCACCAGAAGGACTGTCACACAAGCCCTTACCACCAGCAGGCTCTACTATGGGAACACACTCTACTTAGGAATCACCACACGCCTTCTGAAGAGACTACAGACAATACAAAACTCTGCTGCAAGACTCATACTCAACCTCCCCAAAAGGACCCACATCACACCCCACACACCTCAAGAGGCTGCACTGGCTCTCGATCCAGAAGAGATGCCAGTTTTAGATGCTGACCCACGCATACAAAGCCCTGCACAACGAAGGACCAGCAAACATCAACAAATGCATGCCCTTCCACCAATCGACCAGACACTTGGATCAGCCTCGCAGCCCCCCCCCCCCCCCCCCCCCAAATCCGCCGTGCCAACAGAGGAGGACGTCCCTTCTCACACCTGGTGGCCAAAGCCTGGAATGACCTCCCCCTACACTTCAAGTTCAGGCATTTGTATAGCGCACTACTCACCCAGAAGGTCTCAAGGCGCTAGAGGAAGAGGTTCATTATTTGTCGAATAGCCAGGTTTTCAGTTCTTTGCTGAAGGAGATGTGGTTCTGAGTAAGGCGGAGGTGGGTGGGGAGTGAGTTCCAGGTCTTGGCAGCCAGGAAGGAGAAGGATCTGCCACCCATGGAGGATTTCCGGATGCGTGGGACTGCGGCGAGGGCTTGATTGGACAATCTTAGTTGGCGGGTGGGTTTGTAGAAGGACAGTCGAGTATAGAGGCATTCGGGTCCTAGATTGTAGAGGGCCTTGTGTGCGTGGGTGAGAAGGCGGAAAGTAATTCTTTTGTTGACGGGAAGCCAGTGGAGGTCTTTTAGATGTCCGGTGATGTGATCTTGGCGCGGGATGTCTAATATGAGTCTCGCTGATGCGTTTTGGATGCGCTGGAGTTTTTTCTGTAATTTTGTTGTGATTCCGGCGTAAAGTGTGTTACCATAATCCAGTCGACTCGTGACCAGTGCATGGGTGACAGTCTTTCTTGTCTCGAGGGGGATCCAGCGGAAGATCTTTTTGAGAATGCGAAGTACGTTGAAGCAGGAGGACGAGACGGCGTTGACTTGTCTGGACATCGAGAGAGAGGAGTCTAGGATGAAGCCAAGGTTACGAGGACCTCCTCACCTCTCCCACAATTCAGGAAAGGACTCAAGACCTGGCTGTTCGAATGAACAACTCATCACGAAGCAGCTAGCAACTCCAACGCCTTGAGACCCTCACAAGTGATTTGCCATGCTTTATAAATCATTGATTGATAGAAGAAACATACTTTTTTTATGAAGGTTTGTGCATATTATTTGCTTGTGTGTTAGATATCATGTCAACCGAATTATATTTGTCGGAGGGTTGAGTAGACCAGCTCTACTAACCAGTATCTAGTGAAGCAGCCTGTCATGTGCTTTCAGTGGCAACGTAAACTGTTCTCATCACAGTACACTTTATGTCATATTACTGAGAGCTAGCCGTAATGTGACTGTACATTATGATTTCACAGTGCACTATGGTCGTGCATCGTGACATCTAACCAGTACCACAGCAGCCTGGCGCTGATAATTAGATCACACTGTATCAGTCAATGTCAGGACAGTTCCCATCAATTCTTCATGAAGCAACAGGCCCTAAGCAGTACAGAGACAGGTCCCCCCCAGTTCCTTCTGACACCACCATGCACTAGCAGTAATATAGAACTTCCCCATATGAATTATGACGTCACAGTGCAATAACGGTTAACCTGGCAATTCTTTGTCATCACTATTCACATGCCAGTGATGCAACAAGACTCTGCATCACCAAGGGTCATCACACGGTACTAACCAGAACCCGGCAGGTCTCTGCACTTACTTTTGGTACCCCAGTGCACTAAGCGGTAACACCACAGGCCTCTCTAGTGTTCATAGCACTAACCAGTAACATGGCGGTACATCAAAGGATCCTAACCAGTAACTGGGCAGTTCTGTGCAGTTCACGATGACATCACGATTCATCAGCCAGTAACACAACTGATCTCTGAGGTACTTTTTAGCATCACTTAGCACTAACCATTATCTTGGTGAAACTCTGCTTTTCTTCATGACCTCTTGGAGCAACAATCACCAACATAGAGTGTCACATCAGAATGCATGAATCAATAACATGAGAAGCCTCTGTAGCACTAAGTCACATCCAGGGGTGGTGCGTCCATTGGGGCATTGGGGCGTTGCCCCATTGACCACATGGCCACGGAGGAAGATTAACTTCAGCTCCAGGCGCATCCTGACTCAAAATCCGAGTCAGTCAGGAGGACGCGTCGCTGAAGGGGGTGGGGGCAGCACTGGAGTGTTGAGTTTGTCGTTGACTTCACTTCACTGAGTGACAGCAGCAGCGCAGGCCCAGTGCGCATGTTCAGGTTTGGGCTGATCATTTTCTGACCAGCCCGAACATACGCACTAGTATAGCCTGCAGTGCCCTGCATTAGGAGAGCAAGCGAGGGTGATGGCTGCTACTGGCCAGTGTCCACAGCCCCCGGTCTCCTATGGGCGGAGACAGTCCGTGCTCTAGCCAATCCTGGCTCCGCTGTAGCAGCGTCTGGATTAGTTGAGAGGATTTGCACAGTGCACCAGCCACTCACGAAGGCGCCAACGCAGCGGCGGGCCCCGGCACAGGAACACATAGCTCCCCCCGGCCCCACACCCTCGCACACCCCCACCTCCCCCACGCGTATTGCGAGCCGCAACTGTCCTACACTAATACCACTGCACTGGGGCTCGGCTCAATATGTGCATCAAGGACTGAAGAGTGAGACGGGCAGGCTGCCTTTCCCCGTGAGCTGGGGATCGCGAGGGTCAGTGGGATGTGGGACTCTGGGGCCTCGAGGGTCAGGATGTGAGGGCAGAAGGGTGCACACTGCCGTGCAGCCCTCCAGATCAGGTATGTGCTCTGCTCCTACGTGGGGTTCTCTGCGGGTGGCCACATTACACCGTCTGCCCAGTAAACAGTTACCATCGCGGTAAAGAAGTGCTAATGTAGAAGCTTAAATGTCACCCTGCGGTGTCTTGTGTTCTTTTCTTCATTTGAACCTAGACAAGTTCAGCTGAAATACCTGTTGACTGTGATACCGTGGGAGTGGTAATAACACGAGACAATTTACTTTACATCTTTACCCAACTCGCCGCCGTTTTCTAGAATGTGCTTTCATTCTTGCCTGACTGACTGCATATGTTTCTGCACTGTAACACATGTCAAGTGACACAGGCCTGTCCCATTGATGCAAATGTCCCGCTTTCAATAAGACGCATGATATGTTATTTTTTACAATTTACAGACACTGACAATGTTGTTGCACAATGGAACTAAGGCAAAGTGGGCTAAAAGGATTGCACAGGAACACACGATGTGGTCTGGATAGTAAAGTAGTAAAATGTGTCAAACGTACGTGTGGGCTGGAGCTATCATCAGCCTGGTGCTTCTATTGGTGTGCTGGGGAACAGTCGGCATTTTATTTACTTATTGAGTTTTATATAGAGCGAACATGACCCTTTTGAGTATCAGTACATTTCAAAATATGTTTATTGTGTGAGACTGTGACCCATAATCTCACGTTTAAAATGTATCTTTAATTTATGGGAATTAGAATTTAGTGTCTCTAATCTCATTGCTCACAATGCATCTTCTGTGCCCAGCCATGGTTGTGAAACTGATTTGTCGTTTAGTCCCATACATTTTCACTCAATTTTATGACACGTCACACGAGGGTGTGGTTGCCCGTAGTGATTCTCGTTGGTTGCTTCTTCTGGGATTGTGCGTGATATCATTTGGAGTGGCTTGAAACACCTGTTACATTTACTGGATTGATGTGTAAAATGAGAAGCATAAGTCTATTTTTGCCATCAGAGAGTGATGGACTCCTCTACTCACTGCTTTGTAATCTGTGCTGTCCCTGTGCATTAGCTCGTCCTCTTTTTAATTGCTATATGTTTGTGTAGTGTAGTGTATTACATCTCGTTGGGTGTTACAAGGTAGGTTTGTGCTGTTTATATTTTAATTCTGGGTGTGAGGAAACTCGATTATTGCAATTCCAATGCAATGTATTGCCGTGTTTGTTTTTTAAACCTGTGTTTAAGATTATTGCTGTACACGCAAACTCACTGCTTGATACGAAAGCTTGTGCGCACCTCCACAGGGGCCCAATTTTAGGTGCCTATTCGGTTCTGGGATTGTTCCCCATAGTAAAGTACTGCATTGGAAAGAGATAAGAGGTATAATACATACAAAAATCTTGATTGGAAAAAGTAACTGCAGTTAATTGTTTTCGATCACCCCCAGTCCTTTATAATAATACAGTTATTTTTTTTTAAATGTGTATTATGAATTAGGCGGGTATGTTGTGTGGCTGTATGACTATGAGTACAACACTGGATGAGCTGTCTGCCCGCATGAGTGAGGGTTGAGTTGAGTGGTGTGAATACACAGGAAGAGTGGTGTGCCCTTCTGAGTGCAGGGTGAGCAGTCTATTTTTGTGAGTGTAGAGAGAACGAAACAGTGTGCATCTTTGAGTGCAGTGCAGCGAAGGGTGAGTGATGTCTGTGTGAGGGCAGGTTGAGCAGTGTGCCTGTGTGAGTCCAGGGTGAGTCATGTGGATGAGTGAATGCAGGCTTGGTGATGTGTCAGGGAAGGGTGAGTAATGGGTCTATGAGGGAAAGGTGAGTAGTGTGCCTATGTGAATGCAGGGAGAGTGATGTATCTGTGCAAGTGCAAAGAGACTTGTCTGGTTACTCCCAAAGATGTGTTCGCCAAGCCACCTCTTTCTCAAATTTGCTTGAAAATGCACCATTTGCCCTCTCTTTTTTCAAAATTTTCTGTCACGTCATGATGCATTATTCTATAACATGACAGGTCTCCGCAGCACTTTGTCACGTCATGATGCATTGTTCAATAACATCAAAGGCCTCTGCAGTTCTTTCTGACGTATCCGTTTACAACCAGTAACAGATCAGGTCTCTGCAGAACTTTGTGGCATCACATGGAACTATCAAGTAACGCAGGAGGTCTTTGCGGCTCTTTATGACATCACTGTGCACTAATCAGTATCAGGTAGGTCTCTACAGAGTCTGTGACATCACAGTGCACTAACTAGTAATATGATATCTTTCTGACTTCATGGTGCATTAACCTATAACGTTAAGTGTCTTGACAGTGCGTTATGACATCACAGTGCATTAAGGTGTTTTTGCAATCTCTTACGTCATGCCAGTGCAGTAGCTAGTGACAAGGCATGTTTTTGCAGTTCCTTATTGTTAGAACCCGTTTGGGGGGCTACTGGGTCACAGCTGTGGTGGCTGAGGACGTACTATAGGGCTTCACACTGGGCCACGCACACGCTTTTCCCACATGACTACCAGGGTAGCAAGGGGCTAGCTGGCAATCGCTTCACAGGGAAGTAGTGTAGGGGGCAAGCGCTCGGAACTCAGCAGATAAATAACAGACAGGCGGTCACTGGCCCCAGTATTGTCCAGCCCTGTGCTTAACCGTAGCTACAAAGAAAATACTTTCATCCTACATCAAAACCAAATACTACAGACTCCAAAGATCGTTCAGTTACTGGGTCCTGACATCACCCACTGCAAGAGATTTAGTGAAGCGCTCTACCTTCTACGCTGCTCTCCTCTGAAAAGTTCCCAATGGCTATGATAACTTAGGAAGGATATGGGTAAAGGCATCCACTTTGCACAGGTTCAGATCAATACTGATTACTCCAATGGGTAGCTCGTGGGTCAGGTCAGTAGCCCTTATGTCTACAGAGTGCATATTGGCAAAGGTTAGTGTTCTAGAAGTAGGTTTCACCATTGTGTGAATCCGACTTAGTCTAAGTTTATGTGCGTTCGGTCATTCTTTACCTGCCCAATGACGTTGTGGATCTGTGGGGCTGGTTGGTGTAGTCAGTGAACTCACACCCTCAGGGTCAGCGAAAGTGGACCGTCGATGGTTATCTTGCTCCTCCCTGGGCCGTCGCTTCGGATCTGCTAGGTAGGCATTCATCTCCGACAGTGGCAACCTCAGGGTTCCTGAAGAATGTTGCGAGTCTTTGGCAGTTCTCTAGGCCAGAGCAGCAGCTCCTCACAGGTGAACAGGTCCGACAGGCAATGGCAACACCACCCCTTCAAGGCCTGCGGCAGGAATGCTGGACAGCACCTTGACCTTTGGATGGGTAGCATCTTCATGCAGCTTACTATAGAAACCACACTGGCTGATTAGGGGGGCCCCTCACAACTTGGGTCAACACTCCCACCAGTGCCTGAAGGCAGTCAGCGACTTCTTTACTTCTCAGTGTTGGACATTGGAAACACTCAGGACCTCTCCTACTGGACAGTCTCTTTTCCTGCAGTGACAGGAACTCCACTTACCTCTCTCAGCAGACAGGCACGCTTCTAGGCTCTAGGTTGACCTTCAGTGACTCTAGGAAGGTGCAGACTTCATGTGATGTCCCTTCACCTAACGGAAACTGGTTGTTATGCAGATAAAAGCCCTGGTCACATGGCAGGCCTTTGAGTACTGTGCAGAGCACTCGCTACCTTGGTCTAGAAGAAGCTGCAATTGAAACCAAGTTCTGTGTTTTGGGCCCCACTTTGATAATCATCTCCAGGCAAGGGATGTGGATCTACTGTCTAAAGTTTCAGAACCAGTTTGGGTTAGTTAACTTCCAAATGTTCTTTTCTGGCTGTAACTCAGACACAGCCTTTGAGCAAGGTGATGGCTCACACAGCGCGTGGCAATGAATCTGGCTCCAAGCAGGAGTTCCCAAAACTAGGGCGCAATGAAGTGAGAGTGCCTTAGACCTGGCTGTCATCAGCCTTTCTGAAGCAGTAATCAAGGACAGATACATTGGTATGCCCTGCCTAGCAACTTACACACTGTGAGAAACAGAAATGTCAGTCCCACCCTTGACCTTTACCATTGACCTTGACCTTTGCCATTGGCAGGACTCAAGAAAAACGAATCAATCGATTAGGATTTATTAAGCGTGGCTAATCACGCAATAAGGTATCCAAGGGCTTGCAGGTCCTCAAGGCTTATTTGAACAGTCAGGTCTTGAGGGACATTTGGAATTCCAGAAGTGAGGTGATGACCCGGAGGTGCATGGGAGGCTGTTCCAGGTCTTTGCTGCCATATCAGAGAAGGTGTGTCCCCCACATGTGTATCATTAGATGCAAGAAATATAGGCAAGTGAAAGGGAAGCGGAGCGTAGTCTTCTCAACTGTTGGTAACAGTTCAGACGGTGACGAATATATGCAGGTCTTGGTTGTGTATAGGCTTGTGAGTGTGGGTCAGCAGCTTGACTTGCCATCTGGTGTTCTGTATGGCCTGAGTCTCTGTAGGAGATGTGTGGCAATTCCTACGTAGAGGGTGTTGCCGTCGTCCAGTTGGTTGGTGATGAGGGCCTGTATCATGGTGCCTCTCAGGTGTAGGGGTAGCCACTTGAAGATCTTACGTAGCATGTACAGAGAGGGGAAGCATGCAGAGGAGATTGCATTAATCTGTGATTTTATGGTGAGCTTGTTGTTAATGATGATTCTGAGGTTTCTGGTGTGGTCAGAGTGAGTGGGTGCGGGTTATAGCTCTGATGGCCACCAGGAGTCGTTCCATGTGTTGCTGCTGTTGCCAAACATCAGTACTTCTGTGTTGTCTGTGTTCAGGCAGTTGGTCTTCATCCAGTCGCCAATGTTTGTCATGTATCTGTGGAAGTTAGTTCTGGTAGTGGTGAGTCGTTGGTGAGTAAGAGGAGGAGTTGGGTGTTGTCTGCGTAGGAATTATGTTGAAACCATGGGATCTGAGAATGTTGGCCAGCGGGGTCATATATGCGTTGAAGAGCATGGGCTGAGGGATGAGCCCAGGGGGACACCGCAGGTGATCTACTTGGGTTCAGAGGTGAAAAGTGGAAGGTGGATTCTCTGGGTTCTTCCGGTGAGGAAGGAGGTGATCCATCTAAGCACATTCCGTTAGATGCCGATGTTGTGGAGTCTTTCGATCAGCGTGTGATGGTATACAGTGTTAAAGGATTCTGAGAGGTCAAGAAGGATCAAAACTGCTGCTTCTCCTCAGTTGAGGAGGGTTTGGATGCCGGTGGCTGTGATCAGGGTGGTTTCTGTGCTGTTATTGTTACGGAAGCCGAAGTAGCTTGTTCTGCCCAAGGTGTGGCATGAGTTGATTGATGATTTTTTCCAGTACCTTTACTGGGAATGGGGGCAGGGAGATTGGCCAGTAGTGTTTGAGTTCACTGGGGTCGTCTGAGGTTTTTTGAGTAGTGTTCTGACTT
Source organism: Lissotriton vulgaris (assembly GCF_964263255.1). Classification (NCBI taxonomy): domain Eukaryota; kingdom Metazoa; phylum Chordata; class Amphibia; order Caudata; family Salamandridae; genus Lissotriton; species Lissotriton vulgaris. The sequence continues at coordinate 803,391,589 of NC_141695.1, read as the reverse complement.
TGGTGTGTTCCCAGGCATCAGGAAATGTTGCAGTGGTGATAGAGGTGTTGATTAGGGTGGTAAGTTCCTGGCCAAGCCTTTGGTTTCAGAGGTTGAAGATGTGGTACAGGCGTGGGTCTGTGGGAGCTCCCGAGTTGATGGATTTCATAGTGGAGGTGGTACCCTGGGGAGAAAGGATGTTCCAGGTAGTCAGTGTGTGGTACGTGTCGGTTATGGTGGTGGCGTATCTGTCGAAGAAGTCTGTGCATGTGGGTTGGGGTTCGAAGTTTCTGTATATGGAAGCAATCTTGTTGTGGAAGAAGTGGTAGAGGTTGTTGCAGAGGTCCTGTGAGGGTATGATGTTTTCGCTGGCAGCCAGGTTGGAGTATTCCATAAAGATGTTGAAAAGTTCCTTGGTGTTGTTAAGGCTGGTTTTGATGCATTCAGCAAGGGCTGTCTTCTTTCTTGCCCTCAGCAACTGATGATATAGTTTGGGGAAGTTCTTGAAGGCTGCCCTGTCGGATATGTCCTTGCTGACGTGCCATCTCCTCTCATACTGTTTGTTGTCCTGTTTCGCTGTTCTGAGTTCTTGGGTGTATCAGCTGGCCATTCTGGAGGATTTACTCTAAATGTTGCTCTTGATAGGAATGATGCTGTATGTACAAATGTTTATCCAGGCGTTGAAGTTTTTCACTCCCTGTTAGAGTTTGGTGGCGATAGCAAGGTTGGAGGTGTTGAGAGCAATTGCCTAGCTGGTCTCTGACATTTTGTTTCACATCCGGTGAGGGGCATTGCTCATCTTGGGGTGGCGGTGTGGGGGATGGAGATGCGGAAGTGGACGATGGAGAGATTGGTCCCTGTGAGTTCTGTGACATGGCTGTATTTGACGCTGTTCATGGAGGTGAAAATTGGATCCAGCATGTGTCCTGCTGTGTTTAGGGTCATGGATGATCTGGGTCAATCCGAGGCTGCTCATACTGTCAAGAAGGTGTGCAGTATTTTTGCGTTGGGGTTGTTGATGTGGAAACTGAGATGTTCCGTGGGGGTGGTGGTGTTGTCGGTGGCCATGGTACCCTGTATGGTCTCTTTGTTGAAGATGGCTGTTCCTCCTCCTGGCTTGTTGCTGCAGTCCTGGTGAGTGATTTTATATCCGTCGGGACCACTGTGGCTATGTCTAGGGTGGCTGTGACTTTGAGCCAGGTCTCAGTGAGGTAAACGATGCTGGGTGTGCAGGTGGTGATGAGGACCCATAATTCAGTGAAATGTTTGCACAGTGAGCAGGTGTTGAGAAGGGCACGTGCGAGTTTGTGTTTTTGTTCAGGTTGTGTTTGGGGTGGGGCTGGTCAGTGAGCTGGTGTGTGTGGGCAGTGGGTGTAGGTGAAAGGTCCTACCGTGGAGCGTGGGACGGCACAGTGGCAGTGTTTGTTGCAGTGTCCGGGGTCGAGGGTGTAGAGCGGGGTGATGGTATATCTTCGTTTGGCAGAAGGGTTAGCGATCATGGCGCTGGTCGCGGATGGTCACAGACGGGCTTGTGTAGGTGCGCCAGTGGTGCATGGGCGTGCTGCAGTCTGCATTAATTAGGTCCTGGGGTGGACGGGGCTTCTGTTGGCGGGAAGAACAGGGATTGGGAAAACCTGGTTGGAAAAACCCCAGCGGGAAAACCCAGGCAGCTGCGGTGCCACTGGATCAATCTGCAACAAACAGGAACTGGAGACCACAAGCATGTGGCAAGCTAGGTGTCCAGCAACCCTTTGCTTACAAGGTTCTCACTGACTGTCTAAGGGTAGCCCTGTCTCCATCTTAACTCACTTCAGTGTCTGCGTCTCCATTCCTAGGAATCCATTCAATACACTCTCACTGTCTGTAGAAGATGTATCGAGCCTCCACTGTGTGCCACATTAAATTAGGGGGCATCCGAAATGGATCCTACTGGTCCCAGTATTCAGATTCTCAAAGCATGCAGATTCCTACTACCACATGTTGCACATCCACTGCACATACTTGAATTAATGAAGCACAGAATGTCAAAGGGTTTGGGTTCCCACTCAGCAGTACTTTACATGAGTGTGGTCATTAGATCTGACAACGAAAAAAGTCTGATCATAATCAATGATTTACAAAACCTGGTCGTCTAACCAGTTTATGTGTGAAACCTAGTGCCTGGACAGTAATCCTATTACAGCTAGGAGGGCACACTTGGTGCACCCTTCCAGGTCACAGAACAGGTTCTCAACTTTGCATTACCATGGACGGGCGGCCTTTGTGCACACATTAGGGCAGTTACAGGGCCACACAACGAACATAAGAATAGTAGTTTCACATGCAATCAGGTACTCAAAACAGGGGTGTACACCAGTTAACGAAGCCGGGGACATCGCTGTCCCAAGATCTGAAAACCCAGTGCACTAACCAGCGGCATGACCGGACTTCACAGGGCCTTATAGCAGATTTGTGCTGTTCTTTAAGGAATTATTTGGAGACTAACCACAAATATTGCAGGTCTCTGCAGTTATTCAACAAGGCGGGTCTCGGCAGTTATTTATGACATCCCCAGCACACTAACAACATGGCAGGTTTCTGCAGTTCATCACAGCGCACTATAACCAGTACCGTGACATGTGTCTGCAGCTCTCTGTGATATCACAGTGCATGTATCAGTAATGGCAAAGGTGCCAGCAGACAGCAGTAAAGTATGACATCACAGTGCAGATTCGGCAGTTCCTTGTGACATCACAGTGCACTAACCACTAATATCGTAGGTTCCTGCCATTCCTTGTGACATCACAGCGCACTGACCACTAACGTGGCATTGTTCTTCAGTTCTGGGCTCTCACAAGGCGCTAATCAGTAACAGTACAGGTGTCGACAGTTCTTTTTGACATCAGAATGCGCTAACCAGTAGCATCGCTGGTTACAGCTATTGTTTATGACATCACAGCGCACTGACCACTAACGTGGCATTGTTCTTCAGTTCTGGGCTCTCACGGTGCACTAACCAGTAACAGTGCAGGTGTCGACAGTTCTTTTTGACATCAGAGTGCGCTAACCAGAAGCATCGCTGGCGTCAGCCATTGTTTATTACATCACAGCGCACTGACCACCAACATGGTATTGTTCTTCAGTTCTTAGATCTCACAGGGCGCTAATCTGTAACAGTACAGGTTCGACAGTTCTTTTTGACAACACAGTTCGCTAACCAGTAGCATCGCTGGTTTCAGCCATTGTTTATGACATCACAGTGCACTAACCACCAATACGGCAGGTTTCTGCGGTTCCTTATCATATCACGGATAGAACAATGTTACCTAACACTGCATCTGTCGTCAATTACTTGACATCACAACAACGAGTCACCAAACACTTCCGCACAGTTCTTTCGGAGGTGACCAACAGATGGCTAAGTGAACACAGAGCCTTTATGTACCATCAAAAGCCATTTCGTCATATTTAAGTTTTCGTGTGTAAATTGTAGTGATTCATTTTTTTTATGTTCGAGAGATGCACCATTTCACTTTACTGCAGCGGAGGCAGCTGTGGGATTTGTTGCTGCAGAGGGAGAGGCAGTCAATATTATTGGGGAACATTTCATTTTACTGCACGGCTTCCCCAATTTTAATTCCACTCGTTGTAACCTTAAGAGGCAACGATTTTCAATGTATTGGTTCAATTCCAAATAGAAAGAGTGCTCAAGAAAAAAAGACCCGCAACTTTATTGAAATCCTGTGGCAATTATAAAATCGTAATGAAGCCGCTGCCATTCGGCAAGAGGCCTCTAATTGGAAGTCAGTCCTGGGAGAGGGGGGATCTTTACTGTATCGGAATTGTGTTTCAGGAGTAAATGCCAGGGATAGTTTCGGAGCCCGGAGGTGGAATGCGGCCTGCAGGGAGCCGGTACTGGAAGGAGAGTGACCTATTGAAGGCAGCTAGAGGCCGGAGGCGTCTTAACGAGAGACTAGAACTGAGGGGGGCAAAGAGGGGGCGGGCCTGGGGTGCATTGTGAGACCAGAGCCTGTCCATGTACTATGCACTATGCACTGAAGGGGGGATGACACAGCGTTGGGGTATAGGGATGTATAAGAGTATATATGAGGCCGCTCGTAAAACATGGCAGCGCAGAGGTACCGGGTGTATCAGAGTATATGTGAGGCGGCACATAAAACATAGCAGCGCAAAGGTACGGGGGTGTATCAGAGTGTATGAGAGGCCGCACGTAAAACATGGCAGCGCAGAGGTATGGAGTGTATCAGAGTGTATGTGAGGCCGCACGTAAAACATGGCAGCGCAGAGGTACGGGGGTGTATCAGAGTGTATGTGAGGCCGCACGTAAAACATGGCAGCGCAGAGGTACGGGGGTGTATCAGAGTGTATGAGAGGCCGCACGTAAAACATGGCAGCGCAAAGGTACGGGGGTGTATCAGAGTGTATGAAAGGCCGCACGTAAAACATGACAGCGCAGAGGTACCGGGTGTATCAGAGTATATGTGAGGCGGCACATAAAACATAGCAGCGCAAAGGTACGGGGGTGTATCAGAGTGTATGAGAGGCCGCACGTAAAACATGGCAGCACAAATGTACGGGGGTGTATCAGAGTGTATGAGAGGCCGCACGTAAAACATGACAGCGCAAAGGTACGGGGTGTATTAGAGTATATGTGAGGCCGCACGTAAAACATGGCAGCGCAGAGGTACGGGGTGTATCAGAGTATATGTAAGGAAGCACATAAAACGGTGATGTATCGGAGTATATAGTAAGCCAGTAAGGCCACACAAGACATAGCAGCGCAGAGGTACGGTTATGTATCTGTGTATATAGTAATACAGTAAGGCCACACATAAGACATAGCAGCACAGAGGTACGGTGATGTATCGGAGTATATAGTAAGCCAGTAAGGCCACACATAAGACATATCAGCGCAGAGGTACGGGGGATGTATCGGAGTATATAGTAGGCCAGTAAGGCCACACATAAGACATATCAGCGCAGAGGTAGGGGGATGTATCGGAGTATATAGTATGCCAGTAAGGCCACACATAAGACATATCAGCGCAGAGGTACGGTGATGTATCTGTGTATATAGTAAGCCAGTAAGGCCACACATAAGACATAGCAGCACAGAGGTACGGTGATGTATCGGAGTATATAGTAAGCCAGTAAGGCCACACATAAGACATATCAGCGCAGAGGTACGGTGATGTATCTGTGTATATAGTAAGCCAGTAAGGCCACATATAAGACATATCAGCGCAGAGAAAGGGGGATGTATTGGAGTATATAGTATGCCAGTAAGGCCACACATAAAAGATGGCAGCGCAGAGGTACGGTGATGTATCTGTGTATATAGTAAGCCAGTAAGGTCACACATAAGGCATAGCAGCACAGAGGTACAGGGGATGTATCAGAGTATATAGTATGCCAGTAAGGCCACACAAGACATAGCAGCGCAGAGATACGGTGATGTATCGGAGTATATAGTAAGCCAGTAAGGCCACACATAAGACATATCAGCGCAGAGGTACAGGGGATGTATCAGAATATATAGTATGCCAGTAAGGCCACACATAAGACATAGCAGCACAGAGGTACGTGGATGTATCTGAGTATATAGTATGCAATTGATGTCGAATCCTCTACATGCATCAATCTAATACGTTTTAGGTTTTTCCCTTGTATGTGAGAAGTTGTGTCAAACAAAACTATTTGTGTCCATGTATTAGCTCACAAGTGCCTGAAAATTTGTTTGTCTTGAAGAAGGCGCTGGTCGCCGAAACGTGCGTTGACAACATACTTTTTAATTAATTCAAGAACTGATACTTTGTTGTTTTTTTATGAAATTGTGATTATTTTGTCCTATTTGCTTTTATTGTATCTCCCTATTTTTTCACGTGTATTGTTATCCTTTTCATATTTTTAAATTTACAGACAATTGCTTTTGTGGTCTTTTATATATTCTGTTTTATTAAAATAAACTGTCTTTTTCACGGAAGTAGGTTATTGCGTCCTATCACTATTATGTGGGCAAGTTTTATCTGTTACCGCCTGGGTTGATACCTACACATTAGTATGCCAGTAAGGCCACAGTTAAGACTTGGCAGTCCGGGTGTATCAGAGTATTTATTAGACCATAGAAGACATGGCAGCAATGGGGTACAGGGTTGTATTTGATTAGGTACTAGACCACACATGAAAAATACAGAGATGGGGGTGTATCAGAGTATGTATTCAGCCACACGTAAGACATTAGAGCGCAGAGGCAGAGGGGAAGCATATGAGCATGCATTAGGCCACACACAAGACATGCCAGCGCTGAGGTACAGGATATACATCATTGCTGAAGTAACATTATGTATTAGAGCCTCCATTAAAATGGGTTAGTTCTTAGGGTGCAGCACACCTATTGAGGCTAGATAGATGGTGGGGCAACGCTGGGGTGCTGAGTATGCATTAGAGCCCTAGATAAGATTGGGCAACGCTGAGTATGGGTATGTGTGAGAGACCCACATAAAATAGGGATGCATGGGGTATGGACTATGCATTAGACCTCCACATAAAATGGGACAACGCTGAGGTCTGGAGTTTGTATTAGAGGCACAATAAGATGATGCAGCACTGGGAGACGGGGCATGTATTGGAGACCCACAAGACAGGGCAGCGCTGTAGTATGTGGTAAGTATTAGAGGCACTCATCAGACAGGACAACGCTGTGGAATAGGATATTCGTAGAACTGAGGTCCAAGGTATATATTGTAGACAAATGTGCTTGGTATGCTCCGTTAATTTGCATTTGTGACAGTATCATCATTACATTATAAAATGCACACTTAGTCTGTGTGTTTATTAGCCCTTTGCTCAGAGTTATCATTGGTCAATGAGGTACGCTATGTACTCACAGTCTATCAGGGAGACGCAGCTCGTGCAGACTTGTGCGAACTGACCCTCTCTTGTTGTCTCTTGACTTCAAGTGATTGGTATCAGAAGTGGGATCATTCTTGAACGGAGCAAATTACTGCAAGGATTTGGGAGGATGGAATAAGGTCACTGTTTTTTTTGCCTCAGGGATCTGTGGCTGTCCACATTTGATCACTTCCTTTACGTTAACAGATGGCATACAAGAGGAAAGAAATGTCACATTTCCAATTCGTTGAAAAAACACTATTTTGCACCTTCTCTCGTAAAACTGTTTCAATTAATCAAGGCATCTGCCCCCTTACTGGGAATTTTCATATATGTTGTAAAAGTGTTTTTGACAACCTGGGCCATTCCATTCCTTGGGCGCCACTATTAATGGCCGTTAGACTCTCTTCGTAGTGGGCATCTCTTAGAAGGATGCTGGCTACAACAAAATAGGTGTTGGTTGATAATTATCTCTAAGGTGTAACATTCTATTGATGTGACAGAGAACTTCTACCCCTGTAAGCTTAGAAGTAGGTGTTATCCGCTATACACTACTGATGGAGTTTTATGTGGATGTGGGTGCTAAGAGGTGATAGTCAAACTCTCTCATATTTCAGTATTTCGATATTTTGACAAGAGTTTTGTCAGGGCACTGATGGTTTTCACCTATTGACCTGGCATTAGAGTGTCCTTAGAAGGAATTGTTGTAGTTCTAAACAACCTCTTACAGTAAGCTTCAGAAAGGCAGTTGTCTGAGTACAAAGAGCCCTGAAAAGATAAGTCACCTGACCTGGAAACCAGCCATGAATTCTGGATTTTGTTTTTAGTACAAAGTCCTGGGTGGTTTTTGTGTATGGCAACCATAGGAGGTAGCTATAATTTCCCACAGAGGTGGAAAGAGACCTGGTTTATAGGAGCATGAGCGGGCCATACAACCTAGTCATATCACTCTGGGTTCCCATCCAACATTCTTTTCAATTCGTAGACAAAAAGTAGAAAGGGCACATCTGATTTTGATTTTTTGTGATCTCTGCCCCTCCCCCACATCTTGCTTGCTGATGTTTTCCAGCTTTTTGGACTTCATGCACTTTCAGGTCATTACATGCATTCATCATAACCCGACCACCTAGATTTCAAAGAAAGCAATAACTTTGATTAGCGATGGACCCCGAATATATACTAGATCACTTGGTTCTGTATTTCAAATGCATTGGCCGCAAGGATTTGGCCTGATGGATTTGGTCAGCTGCTTTCAAGACACAGACCACTCTGAAGAGCATCTATAGAACAGGTCTTCCGGCTGGCTGAAGCATGGCCGGGACGACTAAGAACATCCGAAGCCACCGTTTGAAGACCGCCTATACGGCCTTCCAAAAATATCATATTCGGTGCCTTAGTGACAAACACACACATATGCAGCAGATCCAGTGGTCCAAAGAGAACATCAGAAATAAATTGCTGAGTAAATGTAAGAAGCCCCGGGGAAGCAGCACTCCCTCTGCACTCATGGGAGAACCCTTGGTTTTCCCTCTCGCAGCTCCAGCCCATAGGACCCACTCTGTCTGCCGCCATCCTTCTGGACACTGAGTCTGCAGGAGGGATGCTGATTATTTATTTATTTATTTATTTTTAACATTTATAGAGCGCACTGTTACCCGGAGGTGTCCTGGCGCTGATGAATTGCTCCAAAAGGGTATGAACCGACGGGATTACTGTGTAAACAACCAAGTCTTAATGCCTTTCGTGAAGGTCATAAGATCAGTGGTGAGCTGAGAAGCTGTCCTCAGACACCTGGGTATCCCTGGGACTTCTGTCCACCACAGTGTTGACACCAGAGATTTTGCTGGACTAGAAACTCCCCAGGCCCTTTTTTGGCACCTCTATTTTCCTAAGCTCATGGAGCTTTGTCAACCATTCTCAAATGTGCCAGTGGCCTGTAGGGACCATATGAGGGGACGCATCAGTATTAAGTAGTGCACTGTGATTTTCGATATTTTCCTTATAAAGCCTTTTTTAAACAGTGACTACCAGAAAATGTTGATAGATTAAAATAACAATGTATTTGAAAATATATATTTATTTTAAATTGTGGTAGTCTTTTAATATCAGTTGCTCTTTTATAATGGGCAAAAGGTAAAGATGCTGCCTGCTATTTAAGGGCCTCCCTCTCAGGACATCTTTCCTCTATCAGAATCACCAAATCGACGCACTCATGAGAGGTGACCGTGAGGAACTAAAAGAATAGAAGACCCCATTCACAGACAGAGGAAGTCCATTGAGTCAACAGCACAGTGCCTGAAAACCTCAAGAGTGCATGACATGGAAAGGTAGTGGAAGATGTTAAGACGAAAAACTATACTCATGGAGTTGTTGCAAGCAGGCGAACACGGTGGCCATCTCGGAGTGGGGCAACCTGCATAACCCTACAAAGGAGCATAGTAAAAAGAGGCATAGAATATAGAGAGGAGTGCAGATGACTTATTAATCTCTCAACTGTAGGGTGCTCCGGTACCCATGGAAGGAATTATTTACACATTCAAATGCAAATGGCACTTTGTTAAGTAGAAATTGTTTTTATGTATTCAATTGATCGCAAATCAATATTTTTGTAAGAGCGTTGTAAATCATTATACAATTCGATGATACTATTATCTGATAATATATCATGACTATTTTAAAATCCTGATTTACATAGAGAGAGATATTCTAATTATCTTATTTGTATTTGAGTTAGCTTGTCATCTGAATATGGTTTAAGAGAAGGTGGGAGAAACGACTGATGGAGGGAGCATTCTCACTGAGGGGAAGGTGGCAGCAATTGACACAGACGCCACTTTATAACTGAGAGCTGAAGAGAGAAATAAAGCCAAATGAAGAAAGCTGTTCAAGGAAAATTTGCTGAATTTAGGGAATTATTTCAATCGCAATGATCATTATTGGAAAGAGTTAGGTTAAAACTAGTTGCAAAAAATCTAAATAGTTAAGTCAATAGATTTGAGACCCAGCTCAATTTAATGACTACAGAATCTTTTATGAAGGTTTGTAACTCTCTACATGTTCTTGGCTTTGTAACCCGGGTCATGCGCCTTGTTGACGATCTAGTGATCTTCAGGAGGACAGGCTTCTCTGCTACACTTAGGTGTCTTGTGTAGCTCTTCGAAGCTTGTTTCGTGTCAGTGCCACAAAATCCCGGTGGAAGCAGTGGGCTCTACGTCATATACAAAACCATGACACATTATGAACCTGAGACGCTGCAGCAATTCAAAGCATGAATTTTGCTAAGAGTGGTCCAAACTGAGTGAGCTAGGACTTGACACAATCCAAATGTACAAGCAGTAGGCAAACTCCAAACCTGCCAGGACCCCCGTGTGCCAGAAATAGACTGCATCACTGCATAACAGTGGTCGTCTTTGCAATGGACCTGAGCTTTTGTGTGGTCGGTATCAGGTCCCAGGTCACCCGCACCACCACGTGATATGTCAGTGGGCAAATAAAGTTTAAAGGAGAACTAGGCACCTGGGAGTACAGCAAGTAGGCATGTTTTGAAACCGAGATAGACAAGGAAGAGGGTATCAATTTAAAAAAAACGAACAAAGAAGCGTTTTCTTGTACACCGCAGAGAAGGTACGTTTTTAACTCTAGAACCAGAGGAGAGCGTCAATGGCGTTAAGCCACTCCGATACTATGATTAATGTCCATTGACGTTTATGTTGTGTACGACCCTAAAAATGTAAACATTCAATTCATTAATGCACTTTAAATAATACGAGCACTAGCTGTTCCACCAACAAGGACACTTTTCTCCACATTAGGCACAGCAAATGCTTCCCAGGTATTGTTCCTTCAAGAGGAGCACACATCTGATGCTGCCCAAACCACGCCAAAAAACTTGGCAAATCAGATGAATAAATACACACGAAAAATAAAGTGTCAACTTTGTTTGAACTATTTACAAATTAATGCAAATACTGGCAATCTTATACGAACTTTCCTAATATTAATATACACTAAAAAGCTGCGAGGCCCCCTTCCACCTCAGAATTATCAGGTAGCATCAATTACGGGGCAGGAAAATAATTGGACTTTTACTGGGCACGCGTAATGAGGGCTTAAGTGGTGTAGTAGCTGCACCCGACTGGTCACCACCGTGGTCACAGTGCGACTAAAATTAAAAGAAGCCTGTTTTATTCCCCTGCCATGTGACTCGCCATGAGCCCGGGCGTCTTAATGAACCAAAGTGTTTCCTTCCCTATATTATTTTTCTAATTCTTTGTTAGCTGCTTTAGGTTATTGTCCTCCTTACAGAAAAGTAACTATTACCTGTGTACTACAACACAAAACCTGGAATTGTCTCAGTGTGATCTGTATTCTACTCTATTCCTACAGACCCGCGTCTACTTTTAACCTCAGTATAGCTTGCACGTCTTGAAAAGTGGCGCCGATTGGTCTACTTTTAACACAGATGGCGACCAAAGCAAGCTTCATGATTAAAAAGGTAAGTGGCATGAATATTTCGGAAGGTAAGCTTCTGGTCCATGTTTAGTATGAAGTCTGCAATGTCTGTCACTGCGTGTCTTCACAAAATGCAGGCAAGAAGATATCCCAGCATTGACAGTGGCACAAAAGCCTAGAGTTCGGTTTGTGTTCATTCTTTTTTTTTTTTCAGAACAAAGTTTTATTTCAAGTACTGATATTACACAGAGCATAAGGACATCGTCCCGCATCACAACGCAGGACCAATGAGCATAAGCATTTAGAATAAAGGGTATGCATTCAGTACAAGCATTATTGCATTAAACACCCAACCCCCCAACTCCCAAATCCCTAACTCCCCTGACCCAACCCCGCCCCCCACCCAGTGTCTGCTAATCTCAAGGCATAGAGTATAATAAGAGCCAGTGTGCGTACTCCCTGTCGCCCAGGGTACAGCAGTTAAAGGTCTTCCCCAGTGTCCTGGGCCATCGGTGGTTCCAGCCACAGTCCCCTGTAGTCCGCCCATCTTTTCCATATCTTAAAATGCTTCCGGGGGCATCCCCTGGCCTCAAAGATCGGGCGCTCAAGTCCCATGCAAAAGTCCAATCCCCGTCTCCAAACCTCCAACAAAGGGGCCCTGGGGTCCTTCCAGGCCCTGGCTATATCCCGCTTGGCTACAGTGAGGCCTAGGACCAGTAAGTGACGCTTGTATATGTTGCCTCCCACCTGTTCCATAACGTGAAGCAAGCCTAGTTGCGGTGATCGGGGAAGGTCCCAGCCCAGAACCTCAGCCAAACAGTCCCAGACCCCCACCCAGTACCTGGCCAAGTTCGCACACGACCACACAGTATGGACAAACGTTCCAACCTCCCGGCCACATCTCAAGCATTCGGGGGAGGCAATCAAACCTGCCTTCCACAACCGCTCTCTGGTAAAGTAGGCCCTATGTAACTATTTAAACTGAATAAAGCGGAGGCGCATCGCAATGGCCACCCCCTTAGGGGCCTCCAGGGCCTCTCTCCAGTCCTCTTCTTCGAACGCACCAAGATCTCTCTCCCATGCAGTACGCAATCCATCAAGAGAGGAGGAACAGTGCGTGACCAGAGTTTGGTATATATTGGAGATCTTTTTCTCCTCTAGTTCCCCCATGAACACCTTGGCCTCCAGGGGGCTAAACTCGGGCAGAGATTCCAAGCCCACCAGAGAGGGAGTTAGTGCATGACGTAGTTGTAAATATTTAAAGAATTGAGTTTTGGGCATGTCATATTCCTCCCTCAACATCTGGAAAGACTTAAGGGTGGTGCCCCTCATGACACAGCCGAGCGTGGAGATACCGATATCATCCCAGCCCCTGAATCCCTGTAGGGACGCCAGCGCCGGGAGACGGCCGTTCTGCCACAGCGGGGTCTCCCTCGTCAATCTGTTCCACCATCCCATACGGCGCAAGGCGGCGCGCCACACCCGGAAGACCACCTGAGTGACCATGGGGAGTCGTTTCCTGATAGCCGCCGAATATAGAATGGTGTGGATCGTGTCTGGGTCCATCAGGTACCGCTCCAGGGCATAAGTCGGGTCACTCTGATCCCCATACCACCAGTCGTTGAGCACCAGCAAGTGTGCCGCCTGATAGTAAGATAAAATATCTGAGGTGGCCAGGCCCCCGCAGTACGTAGAAAGAAAGCAGGTGCGGAGGGCCACTCTCGCCACTCCCCCAGCCCAAAGGAACTGACTTAGAGCGGCGTTCACTTGGCGAAACCACTGCGGTGCAATGGGGTATGGGTGGTTCTGCAACTGATATAGAAGGCGCGGCAGGGCCACCATTTTAAAGATCGCAGACCGGCCATATATGTTCAGCGGCATTCTGGACCAGGTTTTTATGTCCGAACGCACCTTGTCCCACACAGGCCCCACATTGCGCTCCCACGCCAAGTCCGGAGCATCAGTAAGAAAGATACCAAGGTACTTGAGGCCACCCGTCGCGCTCTGCAGTGTCAAGGCCCAATCACCCGGCCCCTCCCCGCCGCCCAGAACCCACAGCTTGGACTTCCGCACATTCAGATGCAATCCTGAAATCTCCCCGAAGATTTTCATTATCTCCAGGACCCTGGGTCCAGACCTATTGAGGTCCGTGAGGAAGAACAGGACATCGTCGGCGTAGAGCGCAATACGGTCAGAGGGGCCCATGTCCCATTCCAGTCCCCGGAGTTGCGCATCCATTCTCACCCACGCCGCCAGAGGCTCCATGGCCAGGGCGAAGAGGTAGGGGGAGAGAGGGCATCCCTGCCTGGTGCCCCGTCCGATGGGGAAGGACTCGGACGCCGCTCCCGCCACCCGCACCGACGCGGTCAGGTCTGTATAGAGCAAGCTCAAGTACGAGAGGAAGACCGGCCCGAGATTGAGGCGGGACAGAAGGGCCCTAAGGTACACCCAGCTGAGAGAGTCAAAGGCTCGGTCAATATCTGCCAGGAGGAGCGCCGTTGGGATCCCGGCTGCCCGGGCTGTCTCCACCACCACCTGTGCCCGGCGAATGTTGTGCCGAGTTGCTCTATGGGGCATGAACCCCGCCTGATCAGGGTGCACTAAGTCAGTGATGTATGGGAGAAGGCGGTTGGCCAAGGCCTTGGCCAATATTTTCGCCTCGAAATTTAAGAGGGAAATCGGCCTGTATGAAGAATGCTGTTCCGGGGGCCTCCCTGGCTTACAGAAAACAACAATTTCGGCGTGTCGCCAATCCGCCGGTAGGTGTCCACTCTCCCTGGCCGCCTCCAGTGCCAACTGGTAGCGCCCCTCCAGCTGGATGTGAAAGGTCTTCATAAACTCGCATGGAAATCCGTTCGGTCCCGGGGCTTTGCCGGTGTTCAATTCCCCAAGGGCCGTGCCCAGTTCCTCCAAAGAAAGGGGAAGGTCCAGCCGATCCCTGGCCTCCTCTGGGAGTGCGCGCGGCGGGATATCCGTCAAAAATTTGTCTATATCCTCCGCAGGGAGGACCTCACGGGGGGCATAAATATCGGCATAATACCTCGCGAAGCTGGCAGCTATGGCTTCAGGGGCCGCCAACTGGACACCTTGGTCATCCCAAATGCCCGGCAGAGCCTGGGGCCGGAAGGTGTGCTGGGAAAGTCTATACAGCATGGTACTGGATTTATCTCCCCATTGATAGATCCTGCTCTGAGTGGCCAGCCAAAGCTGGCGCGCCTCATTGTGCAGCAGGGAGGAGTACAACTGCTGCGCCTGCAGGAGCGGCCCCACCGCCTCGTCCGTGTCACTCACGGTACAGTCCCTCTCCAGGTCCCGAACCCGCCCCGCCGCCTCATCCACCTCGCGCAGATGGGTCCTTCGGGCCTCCGCACACCAGGCAATGTCTACCCCCCTGAGCACCGACTTCATCGCCTCCCACTGGGTGACGGCGTCGACCTCTGGCCCGCCATTCTCTGTCCAATAAGCGGAGATAGACTCGCGCAAGCGTGTGCGGTATCCATCCTGCTGTAGGTGCCACGCGGATTGGCGCCAGCGAAAGGGCTGTCGCCTCCTGTCCAGCAGCAGGTCAAGGGACACGGGGGAGTGGTCCGAGACGCCACGGGGGAGTACGGCCGTGGCAGCGACCCTCGACAGCCAAGGAGTCGGTACGAACAGGTAGTCAAGCCTAGAGAAGGACTTGTGCACAACCGACACATAGGAGTATTCTCGGCTCAATGGATGCTGGTAGCGCCATGTATCGGTCCAGCCCATGCCCTGTGCCAGGCCATGAAGCCTTGTCGGCGCCGCTGTCTGGGGTTCCCTACCGGGCCTGTAGCGATCCATCCGCCCATCCATCACATCATTCCAGTCTCCTCCCACAATCGCCAAAACATCTGGGATATCTATCCACACTTCGAACAACTTCTCGATAAGGGCATCCTGCAGCGGGGGCGGGGCATACACACTACCAAAGACCATTGGCTCATTCCCAATCATTCCTTTAACAAACACGTATCTACCATGTGCATCGACCCAATGTGTTTCGTGTACATATGAGAGCCTTCGGTGTATCAGGACCGCCACCCCCCGGGATCCCCTTGCAAACCCGGCATGAAACACCTGTTGATATCCATATCTCTGTAAACTGAGGGTCTTGGTGCCCTGAAGGTGCGTCTCCTGGAGGAGGAGTACATCCGCCCCCTCCCTCTTCCCCAGCTGCAGCACCGCCCCTCGCTTAATTTTATCCAGCATCCCCCGGACATTCCAGCTCACCACTCGCAATTTTGCCCTCGGTAGGCCTAACCGTTGGTGATCAACCATAGTCAATGGGGAGGAGATGTAAGGACCCGGGCTCTCGGAGCCACACACACACACAAGCAAGTAGCCTAAGTAATGCAGACACTGCGCCACCCTCCCCTACCCCCCCACTACCCCAACCCCATCCCCAACCTGTCCCCCAGCCAATCTCCCCAACTGCCCCCCTCCCCCCCCCCTATACCTCACCAAACATAGAAGTACCTGTCGCGATATGGGCGGCTTCGGGCCCAAAACAGAGCGCCCAAAGCCTACCATACCAATGGATCCCGAACACCCCCTTACTCTATAGCTTCCCCCCTCCCCTTATCTACTCCCCACTATGCAGGAGGCGAGCAGCCCCTGTATCGGAGCACCCCGAACCCGTCCCAAAGTCTGAACCTGTTGTGGGACAGTTAGAAAACGTAACAGTTAGCACATGATGCAGTCCTCAGGTATGCAGGGCACCGGTGGAGCCACTTCCACCGCTGGAGCGGCTGGTATCTGCAGGCGGTCAGGACCACCCATTGCACCTCATCCACTACCCCCCGAATTGTCCGGATCAGCTGGCTCAGCGGTGCTGCGCCCAGTGTTGGAGGCATTGCGGCGCCTGGACCTGGACTTCCTACTCTTCCGGCTACGGTCCTGGTGGTCACCCTGGGTTTGTGATGAATCACTCGTGTGGCCTGGATCGAGGCCCGGTTGGGGATGCGGCCTGACCCTCACTGTCTCATCTGTCCACCTGAAAACTTCTTCCGGCGTCTCAAAGAAGTGAGTTTTAGACTGGAAGATCACCCGCAAGCGGGCCGGATAGAGTAAGGAGTACTGTATCTTTAGGCCCCGAAGCTTAGCCTTGGCGGCTAGGAAGGAGTGTCTCTGTTCCTGCACCATCTTGGTGTAGTCGGGGAAGATCATGATCTTGTGGGATTCAAATGAAAGAGAGTCCTTAGCCCTCGCCTCACGCAATATAACGTCTCGATCGTGAAAGTTCAGAATCCTGGCGATCACCGGCCTGGGTCGTTCACCTGTCGGCGGTTTCTGCATCAGGGCCCGGTGCGCGCGTTCGACCACGAAACATCTGGACAGGGTATCCGGAGGGAGCCAGCTCTCCAGCCATCGAGAAAGGAAGCGTCCCATGTCCCCCTTCTCACAATCCTCCGGAAAACCCACAAAGCGAAGGTTGTTCCTGCGCGCCCGCCCTTCGGCGTCCTCCACCCTAAGTGCTAGACCCTTCTGGATACTCTCCATCGCCGCCATTTTCTTCTTCAGGGTCCCAACATCATCCTCCACTACTGAGATCCTGGACTCTGCCTCCGTTATGCGCGCCACTGCGTTGCGCAGGTCCTGCCTTAGGAGTGTCACATCGGCCCCAACAGCCCCAATCTTAGCATCCAGCATGTCTCTCGACTGGGTGATAGCTGCCATCAGCGCCGCGTTGTCTGGCCCCGGTCCCTGGCCTCCCTGCTCTCCGGGGCCGCCATGTGGCTCCGTGAATTTGTCGATGGGCCCCTGCTTAGCGGGCCCACCACCCCCTCTGGTCATGGCTAAGGCTGAGCCCGGCTAAGCTGTCCCCAAAAGCGCCGGCGGCTGCTGACGGCGGGGCAACCTTCACTCCAACAGTTATCAAGGGCAGGGCACCCTCACAGGCGATGGCCTCCTCACGCCCCCGGCCGCCGTACACTCCAGGTGATGAAAAAGGGGGGGGGGGGGGTGTTCCCCAGACTCGACTCCACCGACCCCCGCAGGCCAGGTCCCAGCGCGTGTAAACCTCTCCCGGGGCACCTTCCCCTCTATGCCAGCTTACTTTGGTGTACCTCGTGTGTCACAGCGGCTGCCAGGGAATCCCCCAGGTCCGGCAGTCTGGGCCAGGCCCCCAACGACCCCCCCGGGCACAGCGTCTCTCAGCAATCACCCCAGCGCCATTTGTGGGGGGGGGGGCAACACTCACGGTTCGTCGGGTCTTACTGCGGGTCGGCACCAGGTCCATGCCGGGCACCCCCAATGCGGCACGGGCCACTACAGTCCAGGCCCCCGGGCTCCACAGCTCCGGCGATCCCCGGATTGGGGAAGACAGCCGACCAGGTAAGGCTCGCCACTGGCCCCTCGGTCCCCGGGGCTCCCAGGCGCCTGCACCTCCGGGCCAAGGATCTGTGTAGGCGATTCCGGGCAGGGGCCGCCAAACTCGAGGCCCCGGCTCCTCCAAGGCCAGGTAGGCCGCAGCGTCGCCGAGGCACTCCTCAGCACCAGTTCTCCTCACTTGCTCTGTGTGGAAGGGCAGGGGAGCCCGTGATGGCCCGCCCGCTGCAGGCTGCGCCGGATCGTGGCAGGAAAAACGGCGCCGCGGGCCCCAGGACGAGCACCCCGATCCGGGTGCGCCAAAATCGAGGCCCCGGCTTTGCTGATCGGCACTAGGCCGCCCGCCGCTCCAGCTCACTACACCACCAGGAAGGGTCACGGCTCGCCAGTCCCGGCACCGGAATGCACCCTGAGTCGTCCGCTACCTGTGCCCCACCTTTGATATTCTTCTCGGGTCCGGGGGCCAGGAGAATTGGTAGGATAATCGTCGGGCCGGCGGGAGCTCTAAGAAGCCACGTCCGCCATGAACGCCCGCTAAGCCACGCCCCGTGTTCATTCTTAAAGAAGGGGTGTCGCTTGCATGGACACACTGATCCCTGCATAGTGACCAGAGGAAGGCAGTGGTTATCTTGTGCGCACCGGCACATATTCAAGAGAACCAGGACTCTCTACACCTCGTGCACACTGTCCTGGTCCTGGTGTGAATGGCAGATAGAGGTCCATGTTTAATATTTTCAAGGGGCCTCAAAATAGAAACAGTGTGAATATACTGAAGATTCACCAGTTCAGTGTATTAGTAGCCCTTCTTCTATTTCGATTAACCACACTGAAACTAGAAGTAGGACTATTTCCTCACTGTCTCTTAGCCACTGTGTGGCATGGGGGCGGGGGGGGAAGGTGGTTAGAGGCTCCGGTGGTCGTGGTGCTGCAGGTAAACCTACCTCGGCATTGGCTGACATTGTCTCCTCAGGAAAGCTTTGCGGACCAACACTTTCACCAATTAAGAATTAGTGGAAGGCACTCTTTTGTCAGGGAGTCAGTAGATAAGTTCCCCAAGTAGGGTTATGGGTCAGAATACCCGGTAGGGTCAAGGACCGGAAACTCAAATAGCAGTCTTGGTCTCATAGATGGAGGGTCAAGGTCAGAAAGCAATTTCCTACTTACAGAAATCTTCAATTAACCACTCTGATTAT